>NC_133332.1:80671902-80971902 GCF_042186555.1 Aquarana catesbeiana | reverse complement strand
TTTTACTACCCCTCAACGGCTCCTCTTTCAGCTGCATAGAAAGTGGCTGGGGGTGTACACATACTGAGGCAGTGAGGCTTTGCTTTGCAGCTATGGCAGAAATTGTACTTCCTGTTGCACTTAGCGGGAGTGCCACTTACTGAGCTAGACCTTAATGCAGTTACAGCACAGTGTTCTGGCTTTTAGGGAGATAAAATAGGCAATGAGAAGGTGATACAATGCCTCGTCACTGCCAGTCAATGCTCTCTGAAGAGTGATCTGAACACAGATCGCTCTTCAGAGAGTAATGCAAGTGTAAACAAGCTCTAAGGCCAATGGAGTTGCGAGTGCAACAATAATTATCATGCTTCATGCTTATGGGATAGATTTATGGACTTTTAACTTTTTTTTATTGTTTTTACTAGTAATGGCAGCGATCAGCGATTTTTAGCGGGACATTGCGTCGGACAAATATGACACTAAGTGACACTTTTTGGGGACCAGTGACACCAATACAGTGATCAGTGCTAAAAAAAATGCACTGTCACTGTATAAATGACACTGGCTGGGAAGGGGTTAACATCAAGGGCAATCAAAGGGTTAAGTGTGCTCCTAGGGAGTGCTTTCTAACTGTGGGGGGAATGTTGACACTGGAGGAAAACGGAGCTCCGTGTTTCTGCCTAACAGAAATACAAGATCTCCATTTTCCTACCTCACAGAACAGCGGTCTGCCTTGTTTACATAGGCCAGGGGTGTCCAAACTTTTTTCAAAAAGGGCCAGATTTGATGAAGTGAACATGCGTGAGGGCCGACCATTTTGCCTGTCATTCTTTGGACCATTAAAATTTATTTATCAGCGTATAACACGCACCTTCACTTTAAGAGTTAAGTTTCGGGGAAAAAAATTAAATCTTAAATAAAGAACTGTGAAGCAAAATAAGGGTCAGTGCCCATCAATGCAGCCTAATCAGTGCCGATCTGCAGCTTCACCAATGCTATGAATGCAGCCTCACCATTGCCATCATTGCAGCCTGATCATTGCCCATCTGCAGCCTAGGAGGGGACAGGGAGGGGGGCGGGACAAGTGCTGACAGATTACATACAGGAGAATCTCCTGTTTACTTTTTATGACAGACAGAACAGTCGTCCAATGGCAGCCCAGGAGACGGGAATTCCTATTACAGATGCCGCCGAGTAAACAGGAGATTCTCCTGTATGTAATCTGATGGCACTCGTCCCGCCCCCTCCCTGTCCCCTCCTAGGCAGCACCAATAAATACGGTATATATCTTTTGTGGCCCTGAGGGTCACAAAAGATATATACAGTGGAACCTCGGTTTGCGAGTAACGCGGTTAACGAGCGTTTCGCAAACCGAGCACTGTATTTTAAAAAATCCTAACTCGGCTTGCGAATGTTGTCACGCAAAACGAGCAGGATTCAGGCCAAAAGCGGTGTGCAGTACCGCTTTTGGCCTGAGGTGGGGGTGCTGGAGCCGAGCAGAGCCGAAAGTCCCCGATCGTCGGCGTTCAGAAATGCATGGAAAGGCCCAAGGACAGTTCGGCTGACCTCGGCAAACATCGGAAAGGCTCGTGAAAGGAGTCTTTCCGAGGTTTGTTGAGGCCTGCCGAAGTGTGCTCAGGTACCCATTTAATAGTTTTTTGATACCACTGATATCACTGCTTGTGGAAGAGAATTCCACATCCTTATTGCTCTTATAGTGAAGAACCCTCTACACAGTTTAAGGTTAAACCTCTTCTCTTCCTTCTAATTTTAGTGATTGACCGGGTGTCTTTTTAAATTCCCTTTCACTAAAAAATTCTTCTCTTTGCTGGGGTCACTGGTACGGTATTTGTAAATTGATATCATATCCCCTCTTTGCGCTTAAGGGCCGCCCTGCCGCAGTAAATGTACATGGGGCAGTCCTTAAGTGGTTAATGGATATTACTAGTCATTGAAAATTATATAATATAATCCCACAACTGACCCATCCCAAAGCTACTATTGTAAATCAATAATGAATCAGTCTTGAGAATTGATATTTAACCTCCAATACAGTTACTTTTAGATGACATAAAATCACCCTAATAATGCCTGCTAGACTTGAATTGGGACTTCACTCTCTCAATCAACATTGATTATTTGTAATCCTTATGCTGATAACATTAGTGAATAGATAGAAAAGTATATTATATACAGTATACTTGTTTTTTTGTTTTTTTTACAGTTCTTCAGTTACTTCCTGGTTTCCAGGCCTAGGCAAATGATGTCATACATCCCAGGAGTTTTTAGGGGGGGGAAGAGGGGATAAGGGTTTTTTTTCAGCGAAGCACACTCTCCTGAATTCAACCCAAAGTGACAACAAATTGCACTCACCAGATGGCCCTGGCCAGCAAGTGACCATAAGACATGAAGTACCTGCTCGAATCCTGGAAACCATTCAACGATCTTTTTCCAATCAATCGTTCACATGTATGGTGAACTTGGTCGAATGAGCCCGGGAACAGTCAGATCAAATGTTTTTTATCTATCCTCCGCTCCAATCTCCCACATCTGGTGAGCGCAATTTGTTGTCACTTTGGGTGAAAAGTCACGAATATTATCTGGAACATGGATTTTTATTTCTCACATGGTGTTGGAGTGGAATCATTTAGAAAGAATTTTGGAGCTATTTTGAACTTTTCAAGATATATTTGTTTGAGCAATCATAAATATATTCATTAGGTTAAAAGGAGAAAAATCAGGAATATTGGGACTTTAAATTCTTCAGATTCTTTATTTAATTTAATTTAATTTAATTTTGATGTCTATCCAGAATTTCCCTATTTCACACCTTGATTGTCTCTATATAGAGTCAATCACTAGGAAGTCATCTCAGGTGTTTTGCCCCTTGATAAATTCAATGTTTTCAGTTGTGTCCGTGCACTTTTGGTTTTGGCTGCTGTCTGTCTTGGCCTGCCCTTTCTGACACATTCAGGAGCTGCGATGTGTACTGGGGATCCCCTCCCCACCTTGTTGTAATAAGACGTGGGGCGGGCGGGGCCTCCTCCACTGAGCGTCGACGTCATGCCTTCCGCGCCGGCTGTTTAGCGTCTTTATGACGCCCCATAGCGGCAGCGTGTTTTCCATCTCCAGCACTTGGTGGGGTCGGTTTGGCGCTCGCGGTCAGCCAGCTCGGTTGCCTGGCTGGCGGGTTTGCGGCGCCTCCCGGTCCCCTTTGGTTTGCTGGTTGCATGATGTTGGGGGTGTGCTCTGCGGCGGCACTCCCCGCTCTGGCTTCTCCCAGTGAGGTGTCTCCCAATTCAGGCTTTATCCGTACACCATCAAGCAGCCACACACTTTTGGCAACCATGCCCCTACTCCCATCCTTCACAGGTATGGTCTTTCTTCACCTCCTTTCCTCTCACTCACCTTTTTTCTTTTGTTCTACCATCCCCCTTCCCTCGTCTCTTTCTGGACTATCTTGGTCGTTTCTCTCATATTCTATTCTCTCTTTTTCGAAACGTTCTTCTTTTACTTTTTCATTTTTCTTTTTTCTTTCTTTCACTCCTCTTTCACTCCTACCCATTTTCACTGCCTTACACTCTCTTTTTTTCATTTGTCATACTATTCTCACCTATTCACTTCGTGTTTTTGTTTTTCTGGTCTTTTTCCTCACAGCTTGGTCTTTTTTCACCCCCTTTTTCTTTCACTCAGTTTCCTTCTTTTGTTCTACTATCCCCCTTCCCTGGTCTTTTTCTGGACTATCTTGGTCATTTCTCTCATATTCTATTCTCTCTTTCTCGAAACTTTTTTCTTTTTTCTTTTTACTTTTCCATTTTCCCTTTCTCTTTCTTTCACTCTTTTTAATTCCAATCCATTTTCACTGCTTCATACTCTTCTTTCATTTTTTCACACTATTCTTACCTATTCACTTCGTGTTTTTGCTTTTCAGGTCTTTTTTCCTCCTCCCACTGAGGTCACCCCGTTACACTCTGACCCAATCTGGGGGTTTCTCGTGCCGGGTCTGCTGCCTGGACATGCTCCCTCAGCTTCGGACCCTGGCATTGTGGGTGGGCTTTGCATTCAGGGCTGCGCCGCCTTTGCACGGACGCAATTGTAAGTTCATGATTTGTGGAAGAATGTGGAATTTTATGTTTTACATTTGCCCACTTGTCCTTAAAACTACTCTAAATATTGCTATTTTCCCTATTCGTAGGTGATTAATACAGTTATGCTCCTGATGAGTGGCTATAAGGTCCCGAAACGGCGTAGAGCTTACAAATACCGTTATTTATACACTATTATGAGCTATGTATGGACGTTCCAATGTTATTGCATTTTGTCTTTGCCACTTTTTTCTAGTGACACTGAGTGCCACATATTTATTGTTATGTATCTTTTATTCATATCCTCATATGTTTACATAGAAGTCCTTGTTGGAATGTATTTTATGATTGAATACAAATTATATTTATCGAGCTCTGTGCCTACAAATGTAAACTTATGAATTTATGTATTACTTTATATTAAAAAATTGAAACTTTATTCTAGTTTGACTTCTGCTCCCGTGTGCCTCACTTAAAGTCCCACATCTGCTCTCTTTTTTAGTTTCTAATAAATATATTCATTAATTTATTCTGAAACATTTCTGCACATGTATAAAGTGAAGCCATTCACTAATACACGTTTATACAAGGTTTTGAATGTATACATACCATTTGTATAAATCACTTTTTGCATTTTTAATGATTGTATTGGGAGCGCCCTTTATCACATCATCCACTTTAATTCTACTGGTGACATTTGTCCTGCTGGATGTCTTTCTTAAACTTCCTTTTTATAAGGTTATTCACATGTCCCCAAGAAATAAATTACAAATATTGGTAGTAGAACAAAAGGATCTTCTTCTCCAAGTATCACCTGTTTTTCAAACATAATGTCAAACATTTTTGGAGTTGTTACAAGTTGTTAATCTGGTTTAGCAACACCCTTGTTGTTTTTCTTCTGCATTGTGTCAGTGGAATGGAAACATTTTGACGGGTCTCTAATAGAGATGGGCTGTCTGTTTGGGTTGAACATAAGTTCGACTTGAACATTGGCTGTTCGCCCATTCACCGAATAGCGAACAATTTGGGGTGTTGCAGCAAATTCCAAAGCCGATAAACATCCTTTAAGTCTATGGGAGAAATCAAAAGTGCTAATTTTAAAGGTTAATATGCAAGCTATTGTCATAAAAAGTGTTTGGGGACCCGGGTCCTGCACCAGGGGACATGTATCAATGCAAAAAAACCTGCCGTTTTTTCGGGAGCAGCAATTTTAATAATGCTTAAAGTGAAACAATAAAAGTGAAATATTCCTTTGATTTCATACCTGGGGAGTGTCTATAGTATGCCTGTAAAGGGGCGCATGTTTCCCATGTTTACAACAGTCCGAGAGCAAAATGACATTTCTAAAGGAAAAAAAGTCATTCAAAAGTACTAGTGGTAGCGCCGGCTGCTATAATGAATTGTCGGGTCTCTGCAATACTCATAAAAGTCATTGAAAAAAAAAACAGCCTCGGATTCCCCCACAGTGCCTTATTAGGCCCTTTGGGTCTGGTATGAATATTAAGGGGAACCCAGAACCAAATTTTTTTTTAAAAATGGCGTAGGGGTCCCTCCCAAAATCCATACCAGACCCTTATCCGAGCATGCAACTTGGCAGGCCACAGGAAAAGAGGGGGAGACGAGAAAGCACCCCCCTCCTGAACCGTATCAGGCCGCATGCCCTCAACACGGGGAGGTTGCTTTGGGGTCTGACCCCAAAGCATCTTGTCCCCATGTTACATAACCGGGTAACCCCGCCCTCTCTGACATCACTGGGAAAGCCATAGGGAAGTCCCCGTGCGTCAGAGGGGGTGGGGTCACCGGGTGGCCCCGCCCTCAGTTATATAAGAAATGTCAGAAGAACAGAAGCGTCACACTGTGGAAACCTCCCATGGATGCGGATCGTCTGGAGAACGAAGCGGGGAAGAAGAAGCCGGAGGAGATGCGGATGAGAAGATCGAAGGAAGAAGCAGAGGATCGGTGGAAGAAGAGGAAGAAGCAGAGGAAGAAGTGGCGGGAAGAACAAGATAGAGGAAGAAAACCGAATGAAGACCAGAAGTAGATGGAAGAAGAGTCGGGGAAAGAGGAAGACATTAATAAAGGAATTGTCAAAAACCGTCTCTTGTCTTTTTTAACATTTTTGACACTTTTTTTGTGAAATGGTAGGGGTACATCTGTACCCCATTACCATTTCACACAGGGGGGCTGGGATCTGGGGGTCCCCTTGTTAAAGGGGTCTTCCAGATCCCGATAAGCCCCCCGCCCACAGACCCCCACAACCACCGTGCAAGGGTTGTGGGGATGAGGCCCTTGTCCCCATCAACATGGGGACATCCTCCCCATGTTGAGGTCATGTGGCCTGGTTGGCCTGGTACGGTTCAGGAGGGGGGGTGCTCTCTTGTCCCCCCCTCTTTTCCTGCAGCCTGCCAGGTTGCGTGCTCAGATAAGGGTCTGGTATGGATTTTTAGGGGGGCCCCCCATGCCATTTTTTTTTTAATTTTGGCATGGGGGTTCCCCTTAATATCCATACCAGACCTGAAGGGCCTGGTATGGAATTTGGAGGGACCCCTATGTATTTTTTTTTTAAATTTTGGTTTGGAGTTCCCCTTAATATTCATACCAGACCCAAACGGCCTGGTAATGCACTGTGGGGAAATCCCAGGCCATTTTTTTCAATGACTTTTATGAGTATTGTAGAGACCCGACAATTTATTATAGCAGCCAGCGCTACCGCTAGTTCTTTTAAATGACTTTTTTTTCCTTTAGAAATGTCATGTTGCTCTCAGACTGATGTAAACACGGGAAACATGCGCCAATTTACAGGCATACTATAGACACCCCCCAGGTATGAAATTTAAAGGAATATTTCATTTTTTTTGCATTGATGCCTCTCCTTCCTTTGTCTCATACATGGGAGATGCTCTAATTTAATTGATTGCAAACACTGCTAGCCATGTGCTATGAGAATGTACTCTTTTCTAAGCATCAAAACTGAGGCTTGATTTTATAATATACTTAAAAGTAAGCTCTTTAATTCAATAACCATGACACCATTATCTTTGATGTATATTTAGATGCATGTATCAACTTTCCACATATCAACTCAAATATTTTACTATTCCTCAGAGCTTCCTTGTGGTTGTGCTGCAGCGGTCGTCCTTTGGGGACCTTTGTGAGGGTTGTTCCAAGCCCAGACGGGGTCAACTTGATAGACAGACAGCGGCAAACTTATAAATTATTTTTTCAAATAAAATTTATTTTTTAATATTTTCATCTCCTCCGGCTTCTTCTTCCCCCCAAAGGGCCTGGTAATGCACTGTGGGGGAATCCCAAGCCATTTTTTTCAATGACTTTTATGAGTATTGCAGAGACCCAACAATTCATTATAGCAGCCGGCGTTACCGCTAGTACTTTTAAATGACTTTTTTTTCCTTTAGTATTGTCATTTTGCTCTTGGACTGTTGTAAACAAGGAAAACATGCACCACTTTACAGGCATACTATAGACACCCCCAGGTATGAAATTTAAAGGAATATTTCACTTTTATTGTTTCACTGTAAGCATTATTAAAATCACTGCTCCCGAAAAAATGGCCATTTTTAAAACTTTTTTTTGCATTGATACATGTCCCCTGGGGCAGGACCCAGGTCCCCAAACACTTTTTATGACAATAACTTGCACATTAACCCTTAAAATTAGCACTTTTGATTTTTCATGTTAGTGTCCCATAGACTTTAATGGTGTTCGCGTGTTCAAACAAAGTTTTTGCCTGTTCGCATGTTTTGCTGCGAACCTAACCGGGGGGGGGGGGGGGGGGGGTGTTCGGCCCATCCCTAGTCTCTAGTAAAATCAATAGGAGAAAAATAAGCTGAAAAAAAATAGCCAGGTATTAATAACAATTCTGTTTTGGTATAATAATATTTGGGGCTTTTTTTTCCCTGCATTCAGGCCGGTCCACTGACATCACTGTTCCTTCCTCCTCTCCAGGAGCAGTGGTTGTGGGCAATCCTTCCTTCTGGACTGCATGGCAGGTGTACTTACTTTTGTGTCCCACATTATCCAGGAATAATTGCATGAAATTTCACCTCTTGGGGACATGTCCATGATGGTTAAGACTCACAGGAAGAGGGTTGGATGATGCTGGGTGTCATTTAAACCAGCAGAGGAGCAGTGGATGGGAGTATTAAAGCTAGTCTATTCTAAGTGCCTTGTTGTCATTCTGATCCAATGGCTTGTGTACTTTCTGAATATTCTTTTAAGTTGTCTTCTAAATGATTTTGAATTCAACATTTTTAAAAGCTTGGGAAATTGTATTAAAATTATCTTAAATCTAATTTGACACTTCATCTTATTTTCTTCCAGAGTATTGATCATTTTCAACAGTGAGGGGAGAGGCATATACCTATACATTCATTAATAAACCTAAATAACAATTTGTGCGCTATCCACAATGATGGCTGGGAACACACTTTTATTACCTAATAGGACATTTCTTTTTTGCTCCAGGACAGACTACACATTTTGCTTTGTAGAGTAATGATTCACACGCTCCTTTTCAGTGTGAGATTAAAAACTAGCTAATCTAGTCCAAATGCTAAACATTGATTTTTCCTTTTCTTGAGTTTCAGTGTGACAATAAATTTGCTGTGCAAAACTTTTTTTTTTTTTTAGCTATCTGAACAGTTGTGAAAAATCTCTCTTTATTTACTAGATGCACATAGAAATGATCAGGTGGTGGCAGAGAAAGGGTTAAAGGGGGCCCTGTCACTATGTGAGCCAAAGAAAACTAAAGTCGTCATGTAAAAAAAGATGCATACAGCATCCTTTCATATTACAGTGGCATAACTAACCTAAATCCCTTGCTCTGGGACATTTCTCAAGACAGCCAAGTGGGCTGGTATTTGCTACCAACTGCATACAGTTGAAACATTGCTATTTCTACCATGGGGACACAGTTCTCCTACACACATTTAGGGCTTTAGTATTTCTACCAAGGGGACATACAGCTTTTATCAAAAGATATCTGCTACTGAACTATTAAGAATTTAAATTATTCCGGAGGGGGTACAGTGTAGGATCCATTTTTGCTGCAAGGTGGGAGTGTCATGGTCTGGGGCTGCATGAGTGCACTGCACTGGGGAGCTACAGTTCATTGAGGGAGCCATGAATGTCAACATGTACTGTGACATACTGAAGCAGAGTATGATCCCCTTCCTTTGGAGATTGGGCCACAGGGCAGTATTCCAACATGGACCCCAAACACACCTCCAAGACAACCACTGCCTTGCTAAAGAAGCTGAGGGTAAAGGTGATGGACTGGCCAAGCATGTCTCTAGTCCTAAACCCTATTGATCATTTGTTGGGCATCCTCAAATCGAAGGTGGAGGAGCTCAAGGTCTCAAGGTCTCTAACATCCACCAGCTCTGTGATGTTGTCGAGGACTCCTGTGGCAACCTGTGAAGCTCTGGTGAACTGTATGCCCAAGAGAATTAAGGCAGTGCTGGAAATAATGGTGGCCACACAAAATATTGACACTTTGGTCCCAATTTGGATATTTTCACTTAGGGGTGTACTCACTTTTGTTGCCAGCGGTTTAGACATTAAGGGCTGTGTGTTGAGTTATTTTGAGGGGACAGCAAATTTACACTGTTATACAAACTGTATATATATATATATATATATATATATATATATATATATATATATATATATATATATACACAGTGGAGACGGAAAGTATTCAGACCCCCTTAAATTTTTCACGCTTTGTTACATTGCAGCCATTTGCTAAAATCATCAAGTTCATTTTTTTTCCTCATTAATGTACACACAGCACCCCATATTGACAGAAAAACATAGAATTGTTGACATTTTTGCAGATTTATTAAAAAAGTAAAACTGAAATATCACATGGTCCTAAGTATTCAGACCCTTTGCTCAGTATTTAGTAGAAGCACTCTTTTGATCTAATACAGCCATGAGTCTTTTTTGGGAAAGATGCAACAAGTTTTTCACACCTGGATTTGGGGATCCTCTGCCATTCCTCCTTGCAGATCCTCTCCAGTTCTGTCAGGTTGGATGGTAAACGTTGGTGGACAGCCATTTTTAGGTCTCTCCAGAGATGCTCAATTGGGTTTAAGTCAGGGCTCTGGCTGGGCCATTCAAGAACAGTCACGGAGTTGTTGTGAAGCCACTCCTTCGTTATTTTAGCTGTGTGCTTTGGGTCATTGTCTTGTTGGAAGGTAAACCTTTGGCCCAGTCTGAGGTCCTGAACATTCTGGAGAAGGTTTTCGTCCAGGATATCCCTGTACTTGGCCGCATTCATCTTTCCCTCAATTGCAACCAGTCGTCCTGTCCCTGCAACTGAAAAACACCCCCACAGCATGATGCTACCACCACCATGCTTCACTGTTCTGACTGTATTGGACAGGTGATGAGCAGTGCCTGGTTTTCTCCACACATACCGCTTAGAGTTAAGGCCAAAAAGTTCTTGATCTCATCAGACCAGAGAATCTTATTTCTTACCATCTTGGAGTCCTTCAGGTGTTTTTTTAGAAAACTCCATGCAGGCTTTCATGTGTCTTGCACTGAGGAGAGGCTTACATCGGGCCACTCTGCCATAAAGCCCCGACTGGTGGAGGGCTGCAGTGATGGTTGACTTTATACAACTTTCTCCCATCTCCCGACTGCATCTCTGGAACTCAGGCACAGTGATCTTTGGGTTCTTCTTTGCCTCTCTGACCAAGGCTCTTCTCCCCCAATAGCTCAGTTTGGCCAGACGGCCAGCTCTAGGAAGGGTTCTGGTCATCCCAAACGTCTTCCATTTAAGGATTATGGAGGCCACTGTGCTCTTAGGAACCTTAAGTGCAGCAGAAATTTATTTGTAACCTTGGCCAGATCTGTGCCTTGCCACAATTCTGTCATTGAGCTCTTCAGGCATTTCCTTTGACCTCATGATTCTCATTTGCTCTGACACGCACTGTGAGCTGTAAGGTCTTATATAGACAGGAGTGTGGCTTTCCTAATCAAGTCCAATCAGTATAATCAAACACAGCTGGACTCAAATGAAGGTGTAGAATCATCCCAAGGATGATCAGAAGAAATGGACAGCACCTGAGTTAAATATATGAGTGTCACAGCAAAGGGTCTGAATACTTAGGACCATGTGATAATATCAATCTGCAAAAATGTCAACAATTCTGTGTTTTTCTGTCAATATGGGGTGCTGTGTGTACATTAATGAGGAACAAAATGAACTTAAACGAATTTAGCAAATGGCTGCAATATAACAAAGAGTGAAAAATTTAAGGGGGTCTGAATACTTTCCGTCCCCACTGTATATTGTAAAGTCATCGCCACTCGCTTTTCCTTCGGTTGAGGGCTGATTTTGCCCATTTTTATTCAAAAGAAAGTTCAACAACTACAGTAGATTCCATCACAGGGGTTTTCACCATCAGTACCAAATAAAAGGATATTCAGCCTCCTGGCTTACACATGCAACATTGCAAACAAGAATACCAAGCCACCTGGCTCTCTTTAGCAGCAGCAACAGCGGCACTGCTCAGGCTCCCAGATGGAGCCCTCCTCATTCCTGTCAGCGACCTCAGGCTTGGGTCTCTGGTTTTTCCAGTGCACACCTGTACTCTCTGGCTTCTCCCTTGCAAGCCTGGACTCCTCGGGAGGGTGGATCCCAGAACCATGGTCAGGTGCCTACAAATAGCCCAGCACACACCTGACCAGTCATTATGCTGGTGATTCTCAAAATCAGGACCCAGGACTGATGATTTCATCCCACCTGAATTTCCAAGAAATCCCCGGGCTCCCGGTCCCAAAGTGGACATTTCTAAGAAATGAGGAAACTGAAAAGCCAGTTTCCTTCCAAATATTCAAATCCTCTGGAGCCCTTCAACCTGCCAGGTTGAGAATCCTGCATCATTACCCTGGTGGGGCAGTGCTCTGTCACTATATATATATATATATATATATACAGTATATGGTATATTAGCTTCCGTAAAAACCTGGAGTCAAAGGCAATCAGCAGGTATCTAAAATTATGTGACAGTTACTTCCCTGTAGACATTGAGTCTATTCCAACCCTCACCCAAAACACATATATTGACTCTCAGCTCAATTGTAAGATGGCCGTGGGATGACGTGACACCCAAGTCTCCCTATACGCATCCAAAGGCAGCAAATTCTTCAGTAGTAGACACTAGTAGGAGATTATTTTTATTGTGCTGCACTGTTTTCTGTTTAATCAATTTAATTGATGACTGAGGTTGGGACTGTGTAGAATTGACCATTTGTTTCCTATAGTGCTGGCCAATAAGAAATCTGAGAAAGCAAAAGGGTGTGGGGCAGACTCAGCTTTTATAAGACAAGCTGAAATGTGAAAATCTCTTGGTTTTCTTACCCAATCATCTTGTAAGGTATCCTTATGCATGATTTATTTATTTATCTATTTTGGTATTTTTTTTAAGTCTCATATCCTGTTTCAATTGCTTAAAACCCAATTGGAATTTCAGGTTACATAAGCTAAATACATTGCAGTTGCACCAAAACAAAAGGTGTGCAAAGTTTTAGCACACTTTTGTGAGTTTGAGTTTGTTTTCTTCAGAAAGCAGCCACAGCCTGAGTAGAAAAGCCTGTCCCCTGTTAGCATGCCATAGGAATCAATAATTGCTGGGTGTGGAAGAAGTAGAATCTCCACAAAGGTCTTACTGATTTGACATGCCCTCTGCTGTGTCAGAAACTAGAGTTCTCCAACTTTTACACAGCAGGGAGCTATTGAATCTCTGCAAAAGAAGTAAAAACCCAGAGAATAGTCCCATAGGGAAAAGAGGTACTACTCGAGATCCAAGTAGTGGGACTTTACCACAATGCAAACCTTTATTTAATCGATTGCTGACCATATCACTTACATGTACAGTGGCAAGGTGGCTCTGCTGCACTGAATCACATACTAGGTACGTGATCTGGCACTTCCAGGTAGGGGTTGTGAGCATGTGGCGCGTGAATTGTTGGAGTCATCTGCTGTGATTATACACAGCAGATGACGATCATCAGGTGCCGGCCAATGGATGACAGCCAGCACCCAAGACTGTCGGGAAGACACACAGGACAGGGCTCTGAGTATGTAAACAAAGTCGAGCGCTGTCATGTCAGCAGGGAAGTGATGGAGTTTCCCCGCAAAGCAGGTAATAAAATTCAATACTTCCCTTAGTAAAATCAGCACACAGTATACACCAAAACACTGGCTAGGGACACATTAAACCCTTTGATCGCCCTAGATGTTTAACCCGTCCCAGCCAGTGTCATTAGTACAGTAATAGTGCATATTTGTAGCACTGATCACTGTATTAGTGTCACTGTTTCCCAAAAAGTGTCAAAAGTATTGCTGATCACCGCCATTACTAGTAAAAAATGAATAAATAAATAAATACAAATTCCAGTATATATCCCATAGTTTCTAGATGCTATAACTTTTGTGCAAGCCAATCAATATATGCTTATTGGGATTTTTACAAATACATAGCAGGATGCATGTTGGCCTACATTTATGAAGAAGTTACATTTTTTAAATTTTTTTTATAGGATATATATTTTTTTTTATAGGATATGATTTATAGCAGAAAGCAAAAAATATGTTATTTATTTTTTTCAAAATTGTTAGTCTTTTTATGTTTATGGCGCAAAAAATTAAAAACGCAGTGGTGATCAAATACCACCAAAAGAAATTTATATACAGCATTGCATGACCTTGTAATTGCAGCGGGTGTAAATCTTCTGGAGGTCAAGTGGTTAATAATATAAATATAAAAGGACAAATATCCAATATAACAACTCAATTAAAGTGACATTACAGCTTTGTTTATTTTTAAATTGAGAATAAAAAAAAACATGTTATACTTACTTGCTCTGTGCAATGGACAGAGCAGCCCCAATCCTCTTCATCTGGGGTCCCCCGCTGGTGCTCCAGGCCCCTCCACATTCGCAAGTGCCCCCAACGAAAGTGCTTTCCATGGGGGCACTCGTGCGTGCTCGCTCCTGAGCTGCCCTGTCTGCGTCTATTGCCAGAGATTGGGCGACTTGGCCCCTCCTCCGGCTCCCTCGTCTCAGCATTTGATTGACAGCAGTGGGAGCCAAAGGCCAATGGTTGGGGAGATAGCAAAGGGAAGAGTTACAACCTCTGTCATGTTTTGAAAGTTGGTTGTGTCCCCATTGAGGCTATTCCCCTGTCCTTTCACTTTCCCTATTTGTCAGTGACCAGGCTATGGTGAATAGAATTTCATATATTTTCTCAGGTACGATTGTTAAAGTTTAACTAAAGGTAAAACTTAAAGAGGGTATAAGCCCTGTCAGTTCTTTTTTTGCCATATGTCTACCAGGGGGATTTCCCTTAACTTCCTGTCCCATAGTCAAAAGAGGAAGTGAGAGGAAATCACTTCAGAGTGAGAAAACCCCAGGGTGTCCGCAGAACTACTGTCCCCATTGAAAGATTTCCCTGCTATTACTTTTTTATGTCAACCCAAATTTGAGATTTTATTTTATTTTCAATTTCAATAACAGTAAACAGAACAAATAGAGAAGGTCATTCTCCCTGATGGGGCTACAGACAGCAACAAAAACTGACAGCTGTTAGAATCCCTCTCTACTCTATCAAAAATAAAAAGTTTTGTCACTAGTTTTGCCCCCTTTAACTTCCTCCCACCTGGCCACTGTACACAAACGTGCTGAGTGGACATCCAGGAATGTCCCTCAGAAAGAGTGTCGGCAGCGCTACCCTGAGGCCACGCTGCAACACGATCCTGTGATGGCTGTGATTACAGGACACAGCCAAGACGGGATCAGGATATGGATGCTGTGATTGGCCCTGCCGATCACGTGTTGGCTGTTTCCAATCACAGCCTTCACAGTGTAAACAGAGGCACGTGTCTCTGTGACAGTTCTCTTCGCTGAGCTCAGATCCCCCCACGCAGTACACCAAGCACCACTGTCCCTGTCCCCATACATATCTGTTACAGTGCCCCCATAAACATCTTTACCAGTGCACAAAACATCCGTCAGTGTCCCATCACATCTGTACCAGTGCGCAAAACATCTGCAATAGTATACCATTGTGACCTCAACATCTGTCAGTGTCCGCTGGTGGCCGATCAACATCTGTCAGAGTACAAGTGCACAAAAACCTCTGTCAGTGTACCATTGTCCCACTAATAAATAAATAAAACATTTAAAGCACCTCCATCCCCATGTGCTTGTGTGCAAAGGTGAACGCACACGTTGGTCCCGTACGCATAAGTAAACAGTGATAGCACCACACGTGTGTGAACGTCAGAGTGAGAACAATAATTCTAGCACCAGACCTTCCGTGTAACTTTAAACGGGTAACCAAAAAGGCTTATAAAGTGTCACCTATGGAGAATTTCAACTACTGAAGTTTGACGCCATTTCACAAGCGTGCACAATTTTAAAGCGTGATGTGTTTTGTATTTATTTATCCGGCGCAACACCATATTTTATATTTTACCAAAAATGTGGGTATTATATTGTCTCTGTATGCATTGTAATTCATTAAAATGTATTAATGCGTTAGTGTGTAAAATTGTGTTAAAAAAAACTGCTGCGCAAATACTGTGTGACATAAAAATGTGCCAAACCCACCATTTTTTTCTCTAGGGCCTCTGCTACAAAAATATATAGTGTTTAGGGGTTCTAAGTCATTTTCTAGAAAAAATACAGATTTTTACTTGTAAACAAAATGTGTCAGAAGAAGGCCTGGTCTCACATTTCCAAAGAAATGTGGGAAAAAATTACAACTCCAAAAAACTTGTCATGCCTCTTGCTAAATACCCTGGACTGTCTACTTTCCAAAAGGGAGTAATTTGGGGAAATGTTGTACTGTCTGGACATGTTAGAGCCTTAAGAAATAATATAGGCCATCAGTACATCAGGTGAGATCAACTTTTAATGACTGGTACCATAGCTTGTGGACTCTATAATTTTCACACAGACCAAATAATATACACTGATTTTGGTTATTTTTACCAAAGTAATGTAGCAGTATACATTTTGGTCAAGATTTATGAAGAGAAATTACGTATTTGCAAAATGTTTTAACAGAAACTAAGAAAAACAATTTTTTTTTTACAATCTTTTCTTCATTTGTATCGCAAAAAATAAAAATCCCAGTGGTGATTAAATACCACCAAAAGAAAGCTCTATTTGTGTGAGAAAAAATGCTAAAAATGTAATTTGGGTACAGTGTTGCATGACTGTAAACTTCTCATTCAAAGTGTGAGAGCGCTGAAAGCTGAAAATTGGCCTGGGTAGTAAGGGGGTGAAAGTGCCCAGTATTGAGGTGGTTAATAGATATCAATTAAAATTGCAAATTTTACGGTTTGCCGAGATTTCAGCTTTAGAAAAAAATGAGTTTTCATTTAAATACGCAAGGCTAAATTTAGAGAAAAACAGCTCTGTATTAGTTCACAAACAACAAGGTACCATTGGGTACCTTGTTACTTGTTTTCCCTAAATCAATTCTTTTACATAGAAAATACCCTAGTTATGCAAGTAGGAAAACATAGGACACATATGATTTTATACATTTCGAAAATGGGTGAAAAAAAGTAAAAATAGCAGATTTTTCAAAAACAGATGTAAGAGGATACTGAAAGTTAATGATAATGATACCATTCCTAATCAAGATATAATTAATTAAATAACATGTTTCTAATTACAAGAATGGAACATATGATTATCTTGATTCATTTAATGGGGTTAAGAAAATTAGTCACGTTTCAATTATTATATTCTATATATGATTGATAATAGTTAAGATGCCTCACTAGTCAAAGGAATAGGAGACCTTTTTAGTAAACATGATATGCAATTGGTTGCTCAACAGAGACATTTTTGTCAAGTGACACATATCACATTTTTGTCAAGGGGTTCATCTGGCCACAAAGGATATATAAAGAAGTTGTTTCATTTTTTTAAATGTTCGGAGTACTGTTGTTCTAAAGATACAGAGCTGAAAAAAAGGCACCATGGAGAAAAAACCTGGATTTAGAATGAAGGGGCTTTGCATATTTCTCATATTCTTGCTAAATTCAGGTATGTTTTTAATTGGATATTACCATATCATGTTGGACATTAGACACTAGAAGCTTGTCAAAATATTTAGTAAATCTTCCCTTATTTTATATCTAATTTTTTGTTTTTTTTGTACATATACTATTCATATTGTTTTAAAATGTGTTATTAATTTCATTTTTGATTTAAGGATTTTAAAAAAGCCAGAATATAGACATATAGTACATAAAAAACATAACAAGTCGCTAGAGTGGGAGGTACAATTGGGTCAGGAATATCCTGCAGAGGACTGGCTGGACATGGTTGCCAATATGCATAAGTGTACCCGCTCTGTTATCATTAAAGAAACTGTGGTAAAACTACACACTAGATGGTATTATACCCCTGTTAAAATACATAGGATTTATCCTACCATTACAGATACATGTTTCAGGGGATGTGGTGAAAGAGGTATACTCCTCTATACCTTCTGGAGCTGTAAGGCTCTACGGACTCCTTGGCAGTAGACCGCCACGACGGTGCTCCAAATAACTGGAACACACATCACTTTGACATTTCAAATGTGTATTCTGTTTGCAGATATTCCAGAGGTCCCCCCCCCCCCAGATCAAAAACTGTTTCACACACTATTTAGCGCCATCCACTAGGCAATAGCTTTGAACTGGCGAACTCCAACAATTCCATGGTCCCAGGTGCTTCTTCGTATGGAGTCTACCAAGTTAATGGAAAGAATACACCATACTCTCATGGACTCCATACAAATCTGTGACCGTGAAGGGAGATCCTGGACTGCTCCTTAGAGTGTCAAGAGGGTTAGAGTTGCTCCTATTTTACTAATATGGATCAAAGTAACTCTGACCTCAGACCAATACAAGTACTTAATTATGAAGTGTATGCAGTAGTATTCCTGTATTGTTTTATGCACATATTAATTTTATTATCTATGTTCTCTTTTTAGTTATAGTTATGTTTTTGTTCAATATACTAGCTCATAGAGAGTAACACATTGAACCTGCTGTGAGTTCTGTAATCTAGTAAGACGAGAGATCTGAAATATTACAGTATAAGTCATATATAACACTCTCTATGCATGTTATTTCACCTGTAACTGCCATTTTTTACTTCAAAAAGATCGTTTGTAAACAAAAAACATAACAAGTCAATAAGATCCAACATTTTTGGATCAATATTAATTATGATATAATGGATTCAGGAAGACTAGTTTACATGTGATTACGACTTTTATTCCTAACAGTAATTAACATTGATTGTTCATTTTTGTAGGCTATCAGTGTAGAATCAGAATCAGAAGAATCAGAAATTACAGGGGTTTGAAAATATTTCAAATGTGTTGATTGGCAAAATCTTTTTTTTTTCAGTTACTTATGTCCTGTTTACTCTGTTCTTGGCTAAGACAACAAAATGAGTTAGTTAGATGTGGCTACAAGCTGTCGGCATATATAATAAGAATGTTAATGGTTAGCTATTTAATAGGGCATTTCCTAAAAACAGTATTGAGCAATGTGTGGAAATTTAGAATCAGGCTTAAGTTAGAAATTTGATCCAGTATTGGGTGACCATTGGGCACATCCACCTCTGTATGTGTTAAATTTTTTTTTTTTTTTACCACTCTAAGGATTTACCATTGAACATCTTTGAAAGACCAACTCAACCCTTCAGTGATATTTTAGGCTTGCATTGTTATTGCCAAGCTAAATCAAAGACTGGCTTCTTATACATTTATTGGAATCCAGTTGTGAGATAGAGGATTCACAGTGTCCTCTAAGCACAAAGCCACATTTGTAACTTTAAAGAACAAATAAACTGCAGCTTTATTACTGACTTTCACTAAACTTTAAAAACGTCCATCCAAAAAGATGTATTGATGCTCCAAGGGATTCTTCATAAATGCAAAATAAGCAAATAGGCAGATAATACAGGTGAGACGAACAATTTCTTGCTGTGGAAAAAAGCAACACAATCTGCTGCAGTAAATCTTGCCCACCGGAGTCTATGAGAAATTAGACGCTTGTGGCTGATTTAACAGTTGGCCTTAAAGCATTGATAAAGGTTTAAAAATGAATGGACCTTATGTATGTGTTTATACAACTCCGCCATTATAATGTATAGGTAGAATCTGTACCAAGTATTTACTTTTTTTGCAATTAATTTAATATTCTCACACTTATATTGATATTAAAACAATAGGCTTTGTACTTGAATATGCTAAATAATATACCTTTCTAAAAACTCAGTTTTCATGGAGAGTTAATACAATGTTTTAACAGTAACATCCCAAAAAGGAAAAGTATTATCATAAATGTTATCACAATTAACCCACGGGTTGTTGCAACTATAAGGCTATAAAAGACGTTGCTATGTGATTACATGTTGTGTCATGTTGTCAGTGTAATTATATAGTTAACAATAATAAACATGAATCCATATTTGCATACACACACACACATACATATATATATCCTACAGCTTATGGCTTTTTGGAATTCCATTTATTTTTGTTGCTTGTATACTAGTCTAGGGCAGAAGTGAGATATTTTGTGTTTATTTGTATAGTTGATAGAATAGATGGTCATAATTACATCAAATATGTCTGCTAACCAGACTGTTATTATTATTGGTGTGCAAATGCCTATTAAGTATACAGTATAATTTAAATTATGTATATACAATGTTTATATTCTAATATAAAGAATAATAGAATAGAATAGAGATTTATTTTTGAGTCAGAATGTGTATTCTATGCCCAGTGATGACAAAAAAGTCAAAAGCTTCACTGGACAGGACAACTAAGTATAATCAACAATCTAGGAGAATTGTCAACCATGTAGTGAGATTTAAATTGAATTTGATCCAAAATTTTAAAATTCAAATTACAAATTGAATTAGTTTTATAGGGGGACTGCTTATGGTGGATTGCAAAAAATTTTTATTGTCACCCAAATGTTAACATTTTTTTTTTACAAATAGTTTTGCTTACAGAATTAAAAATTTGAGTCAAAATTTGAGTCAAATTGTAATTTTCACTCATCACTAGTAAGACATCACTAGTAAGACATAATAAATTATGATGCATTCTATGCAATATTCTCCATGGCGTTTGCAGAGTTTTTTTTTTTGTGGCAGTACTCCTAATACTCTTTTTTTTAACCACTTTAGCCCTGGAAGATTTTCCCCCTTAATGACCACTGCACCGCTTCAACAGAAAATTGCGCGGTCATACGACATTGTACCCAAACAAAATTGACGTCCTTTTATTCCCACAAATAGAGCTTTCTTTTGGTGGTATTTGATCACCTCTGTGGTTTTTATTTTTTGCGCTATAAGCAAAAAAATAGTGAAAAATTTGAAAAAAAAAAAATATTTTTTACTTTTTGCTATAATAAATCCCCCCCCCCAAAAAAAAAAAATCTTCAACAGTTTAGGGCAATATGTATTCTCCTACAAATTTTTGCTAAAAAAAATTGCAATATTGATTGGTTTACGCAAAAGTTATAGCGTCTACAAAATAGGGGATAGATTTATGGCATTTTTATTTATTTTTTTACTAGTAATGGCGGTGATCTGCGATTTTTAGCAGGACTGCGACATTGCGGTGGACAGATTGGACACTTTTGACACTTTTTTGGGACCATTGACATTTATACAGCAATCAGAGCTATAAAAATGCACTGATTACTGTGTAAATGTCACTGGTAGGGAAGGGGTTAACACTAGGGGCGATCAAGGGGTTAAATGTGTTCCCTCATGTGTGTTTCTAACTGTGGGTGGATGGGTCTGACTGGAGGAGGAGACATATCGCTGTTCGTAATTACTATGAATAGCAGATCTGTCTCTCCTCTTTTCTGGCTCTCTTCCCCATGGTCGCGGGTGGCTGGCGGTCATCGCGCCTGCCGGCCACGCGCATCGGGTCCACCGCCGTGCAGCGCGCACACTCTTGCCTGCTATGGTTTTAAAGGAGCCGACATAAGGGTACGGCGATTCGCCTTACGGCGAACTAGCCACTTTGCCAACATATATGTATGTGAGGTGGTTGGCAAGTGGTTTCATTATCCTCAACATATTTTAATTCTATGAATTTTGACATTGCTTACAAATATCTTACAACTGGCAATAGTAAATCGGGTTGCAAGAAGAAATTGTTCTATTTGAGACTATCTATAGCCAAGCAAAAGAGTATAATAACAATGGAAATACGCGGGTCACTGAAAAACAGAGGCAGGAGCTTAGGGAGGTCGAAAGAATGAAGTCAACCAATACAGAGAGGAGGAGTGGAAAAAAATAAAAGTTTGCAGGAAGCAAGGAGGGGGAGAGTTGTTGTTGGATGAGGAGGGGTTGGGATTAGAGAGAGAGAAATAAGGGAGAGCAGGGAGAGAGGACAATAAATACCAGTGAGAAGTTGACATAGTGGGGGGATAGAGAGAGAGAGAGGGCAGAAGAGACAGTAAGAGATAGCTTTAGATACCAGAAGAAGAAAAAGAAGAAGAGGAAAATAGAGAGAGAGAGAGAGAAAAGATAAGAAGGGGATAGAAAATGCCAGAATGAGAAGAAGAAGGGAGAGACACCAGGAGGAAAAGAAGACAAAGTGGTTTATTTACTAAAGGCAAATAGACTGTGCACTTTGTAAAGTGCAGTTGCACTCTGCAAAAGCGGTTGATCCAGAGCTTAGTAAATAAACAGAAGTTCTGCTGACTTCCATCATCCAATCATTTGCAATCAAAAATGCAGTTTTTTTTAATTTTCCATGCACATGATTAGATATTCTTTGCAAAATGAAGATTTAACTCATTTACTAATCTCTGGTGCAATTGCAAAGTGCACAGTCTATTTGCCTTTAAGAAATCAACCCCAAAGTAAGAGAGAGAGGAGGAGGAGAACGAGAAAGAAAGGCAGAGACTTATGCAGAAGGGGAGAGAAAGAGGAAGGAAAGAAATCAAGGAACAGTGTGCAACAACAAGATGGAGAAAGAGTCAAGAATCATAGAAAACAAAATGGGGCCAGGGGGTCGTGAGCAGAGGAAAAGAGAGCTTTACTTACATGAACCAACAAAAACGCAGATAACACAGCTGCTTATCATAGCCAGCATAGCTTTCTATACACAATCTCACTCTACAGCCTTTGCAAAAAAAACAGCTCAAAACCTATAATTAATCTATTCAGGGAGGCATAATGAGATGTAAGTTTCTTACTATGCTCTCTTATTGTAAATCACAGATTTAATTTGCTCCCAAAAGAAACACCCAAAGGCGAGTACACTTTTGGTATTACAATGTAATGCCACTGCAACTAAATAATAAATAAAAAGAACCCATGAGTATGTAGGAACAACCATTGCTGACTTGGTTTAAAGATGTAGGCTCCAAGCTATTAGTGGTCATCTGGTTTTACTGCCTAGAGAGTCGCTGATCTGAAAGAAGCATGCAGCTAGCAAGGTCAGAAAAGTCTGAACTTGGCTAATATATGCTTGTTCTATGTTAGTGATTCATGAAGATCAATATTAATAATCCATCTTGCGCCACTCTGATAGCATAAGGGTAAATTCATTGGCTACTAAGAGTTACTGTAGTAGCTGTAAGAGTACAAAACTATACAGCTTAGTGATCACTGGAGGAGGAAGTCCTGTCTTACTGCAATAACATTTTTATAGAGCAATTTACATGTTGATGATGTTAGATTTACTTTATGTTGTTGTCAGGACATAATTTACAGTCATACATTTAGGTAAGGTTAGGTAATTTAGGTAAGGTTTGTAGAATTGTGGATTGGAGACAATTCCAGAATGCTTAAAATATGGGATTCAGAGGTTCTTGCTGGCACCTGACACTTTTGGTATATCTGTAATTGAGGAAGGAATGGTATATAGGGCAATGCTAGGCTCTAGAAAGTTTGTAAGAGTAATGGGGATGAGATCAGTAGACCAATTGTAAAGCAAATCTAATACTTGTATAAAGTCAGAGTTTAACCCAAAAGAGGCAGCTAAATGGTTTGAACATACTTTGGTTTAGTTTTCATAATAGCCTGCACATACTTATCTAGCCAGACTGAAGATTGGGCAACAGTTGTTTATCTGGTTTTGTTAGCCAGAGGAATAATGTATAGCTACTTTTAAACAATTAATGCAAAAGTGATGGAAACTGTAGATTTCTTAGTGATGGCTGCTCTGCTGGGTGATGGATGGGTGATCTGCTGCTTTTGGGGCTAATCACAAATCAATAATGACTTGCCATTGTGGTACTTTCATTTGTGGACCATAAGAAGGGGTGGGACATATAATGATTATGATGACTGATCTTTGTTGCAAATACCTTTTAAATAACTGAATACAGATAACTTGCATGAATCTTTATACCATAAAACAAATATTTTGTAATACTAGAAGAATTGCCTTCTAGATGCAGATTCAAGAGACAAAGGGGTATATTTACTAAAGCTGGAAAGTGCAAAATTAATCTCACTTCTGCAGAGAAACCAATCAGCTTCTAACTTCAGCTTGTTCAATTAAGCTTTGGCAATAAAACCTGGAAGCCGATTCATTTCTATACAGAAGTGAGACAGATTTTGCACTCTCCAGCTTTAGTAAATAAACCCCAAGGGGTCCTTTAATGTATTACCTTCTACAATGTAGACAGAGACTCAAGAAACAAGGGGGGTTATATACGAAAGGCAAATCCACTCTGCACTACAAGTGCACTGCAAGTGCACTTGGAAGTGCAGTTGCTGTAAATCTGAGTGGTAGATCTGAAATGAGGGGAAGCTCTGCTGATTTTATCATCCAATCATGTGCAAGCTAAAATGCTGTTTTTTATTCTTCTTGCATGTCCCCCTTGGATCTACAGCGACTGCACTTCCAAGTGCACTTGTAGTGCACTTGTAGTGCAAAGTGGATTTGCCTTTCGTAAATAACCCCCAAGGTGTCCTTTAATGACTTGCCTTCTAGATTGGAGTTCAAGAGACAAAAGTGTCCTTTAAAAAGTAATTAAAGGCAAGTTTTAATTATTATTTGATAGATTGAATAGAGATTAGAACCCTTGTCAGATTGTTTTGTTGTCTATGCCCTTCTTAGGGAGATTCATCCTCTCTATTTGTCCAAACTTTGAGCTGTCGGTAATAGTAACAGTAATAGAGGGTAAATCTTTCAATGGGGACACTAGTTCTGGACAGCCTGGTGACATCCCAGGATTCCCTTACTTTGGAGGGATTTCCTCTCATTTCCTGTTTTGGCTATAGGACAGGAAGTGAGTGGAGATCTCCCCTATGGGGCACAGGTGGCAAAAAAAAAATTCAAGGATTTATAACCATCTATCCAAAAGTAAAAAAAAAAAAAAAACAAGTTTGCCTTTAGCTACACTTTAAATCACTGTGTTTTAGATGGAGATTAAAGAGAAAAGAGTGTCATTTAATGGTTTTGCTTTGGGGCCCATCTACACATATTTATGGCATTAATAACAGTGGCTCTTTAATATGTTGGTTTAACTTGATGGATAATTGGAAATTTGTCTTTATTCAGCCTTATTATTTAAAGAGGAGTTCCACCCAGGGGGGCCGTCAAAAAAAAAAAAAAAAATTAAAGTCAGCAGCTACAAATACTGCAGCTGCTGACTTTTAACTGGACGCTTACCTGTCCCTGGGTCCAGCGATGCGGGGGATCGAAGCCCCGCTCGTCCCCCCCCTCCGCTCGTCGGCGCCGGCATTTCAACTGTGGGCGCCGGGCTGTGGCTTCACAGCCTGGCACCAACTGCGCATGCGCGAGCGGCGCTGCGCGCCGTGATTGGCCGCTCAATCACCTGGGACCTGTAATGGGTCCCAGATGATTGACAGGAGGGAGGGAGCAGAGCGGAGCGCTTCCTGTGCCGAGGGGGAAGTGATGTCACCAGCCCAGGCAAAGGAACAGGCAGACTACGAGGGACCACCTAGCAACAGGCATTTAGAGGTAAGTGAAAAAAAAAAATATCCAAATTTTTTGGTTTTTTTTTTAGAATTTTTCCAGGTATTTTTGTTTTTTGGGTGGAACCCCACTTTAACTATATATGTCATTTGAACAACATTTGTTTATAAACTTTGTAAGCCATGTCAGGTTTGGTCTTTTAAGTATGAACTAAAGTACCCATTCAAAGTGAGACAGTAACAAGTCATTCCTACACTTTAAATTGGAGGAAATTAGAAGCCGTTTAGAATAAACTACAAATGGGAGAACTGACCTGGCAAATCTGTAACCCTTTTTTGTGTGCTTGTCATACTGTAAGGTTAGGAATCAAAATCTAACATATGTTTTTTTCTTTCTAGGCTCAATATTATCTCCAATGTTGGTGATGGCCCAAAGTACGTAAGATCAGTCACACCTTTTCTTTGTATGCTTTCTGACATTAAATTATTTTCCATGTTTCATATACCATAAGATATAAGATGAACCAAACCCCAGCAGTGAGACATACAGGTGTGTGAGGCCTTATATTGTAGCATGGTCATCACTGCCACTACCACCCACTGAGTTGTATCTGTATAGCGCTGCTGAGAGAACTCCATGAATGGACTATCTGTCACTTATTTTTGATAGGAGCACACTGCAATGGTTTATAATATATGCAGTGTTTTTTTTTTTTTAAACAGTGGTATGGTAGGAGTAGAGAGATACCATTTATTGAATATGTTAAATTCTTGTTAACTTTAATTACCTAATCAAGAAAAAAAAACAATAGAAAAATAGATTTTTGCTTAAGAATGACTGAATGAATAAAAAAAGATACTGGACCACCTTATTTATCAAGTGAGAATTAATTTCCAAATTGAAAAGTCTCTACCCATTTAGTATAGGAACCTCCTGTATGAGTTAGCAAATACGCTTGTATTTATAGAGCAGTGAATTCATTCACCAAACATTCACTGCAGGAGTATCTTTCTAGTACATGTGTGCGAATGAGTCACCTACAGTGAATTGTCAAACTGACTGCTTTAAAAATATGCTCTCAAGCGTGCATTGGAATATTCCCCAGATATAAACATACTAAAGGTCTTATAGTTAGCTGTGCAAAAAAGATCTTGCTAATCCATAGAGACGTTGGCTAATAAGAGTGTGTGAAGGTAAGGGATTATGAGGAAATTAATTTCACTTTAAAATTACCAATTTTGCTATTGGCAAAATTTGTCAGAACTGCAAACTGGTAAATACATTTATTGAGCTGCTTAGAGAAAATCTGAAAAATAAATACTCATTTTATTTATTCAGAGAATGTATTTTTCTGGTGTTTTTGGGATAATTTAATTTATTTCATACATTTGCAATTGTCATCAGATTAGAAATAGAGGGAGAAATCTTTCAATAGAGACATTTGGTGACAACTGTTTAAAAGGGGATTTCCCTTCCTTTAGAAAAATGTCTTCTTATTTTCTGTTGTGCCTACACAACATCAGGTGAAGGGAAATCTCCCCAGTGGAATAAAAACTGCCAGAGGTTTCAACCATGTCTTACTAAATCCAAAACAAAAAGGTCTGCATTTAGAAGGCTGTACAGCCAATTCTGAATAGACAGGTATGATGGAGAGAGGAGAAGTTCTTCCTCTGACTTATTCAGTTTTATGTGAAAAACCAAGCTTGAGCTATTAAGCTCAGTAAAAAACAGGAAAAACTATATCTCTATCTATCTATCTATCTATCTATCTATCTATCTATCTATCTATCTATCTATCTATCTATATAGATATATATATCTATATATCTATACATATAGATATAGATATATAGATATATATATCTATATATATCAGTGCATTATGCATTATTTATTGTACAATAGAGGTTAGGGCACATAGCTCCCCAAATGTTTCACCCAGGTTTTTACATTTTTACATTCCTAAAGACATTGCCTATTCTGGTAAAGTGACAGGTTCTCTTGAATTGCCACCCCACTTTACACATCTTGCCATTAATACTTACCCTTTGTACACATCCTCACCATTCTCTTCACCTGCTGGATCCCTGAGTCTACTCCGTGTAAGCTGCATGACTATTTCCTATCCTCCCATGACAGTGTTTGGGCCTACTATTGGGGAGAAGGAAACAGGAGGTGATAAAACAAAGGGTGGGAAAATACAGCTAAAACTCCAAGGTGTACATTAAAAGACGTAGGAATTGTGGCAAGGAGGTTTCTGTTTGAGAATCCTAGACATATAATATGCTAAGTGCTGGTAGCCCTCCCAGGTTAACCTATAATGAAAATTTTGCTTTTGAAGGACTGAATTTTTAAACTCACATGCAGAGTTAGTGGACTATTTTTGGATATAATCACAATCTGGTTTACACAGGTGTTTTTTTTTTTTCATTTCAGGTTCAACTACTACTGGAGCCATTACTACTGAAGCACCAACTACTACAGCAGCCCAAACAACTACAGTAGCAATAACTACTACTGCAGCCCCAACCACTTCAGCAGCTCCAACTACCACTGCAGCCCCAACTACTACAGCAGCACCCACTACTACTGCAGCACCAACTACCACTCCCGCCCCAACCACTACCGAAGCCCCAACTACTACTGCAGCCCAAACAACTACAATAGCACCAACTACTACAGAAGCCCCAACCACTACAGCAGGACCAACTACTACAGCAGCACCAACTACTACTGCAGCCCAAACAACTACAGAAGCAATAACTACAAGTGCAGCCCCAACCACTACAGAAGCACCAACTACAACTGCAGCTCCAACTACTACAGCAGTACCCACTACTACTGCAGCTCCAACCACTACAGCAGCCCCAACTACCACTGCAGCTCCAACTACTACAGCAGCACCCACTACTACAGCAGCACCCACTACGACTGCAGCACCAACTACCACTCCCGCCCCAACCACTACAGCAGCCCCAACTACTACTGCAGCTCAAACAACTACAGCAGCACCAACTACTACTGCAGCCCAAACAACTACAGCAGCAATAACTACAACTGCAGCCCCAACCACTACAGAAGCACCAACTACAACTGCAGCTCCAACTACTACAGCAGCACCCACTACTACTGCAGCACCCACTACTACTGCAGCACCAACTACCACTGCAGCCCCAACCACTACAGAAGCGCCAACTACTACTGCAGTCCCAACAACTACAGCAACCCCAACCACTACAGCAGCACCCACTACTACTGCAGCCCCAACCACTACAACAACACCAACCACCACTGAAGCCCCAACAACTACAGCAGCACCCACTACTACTGCAGCACCAACTACCACTGCCGCCCCAACAACTACAGCAGCACCCACTACTACTGCAGCACCAACTACCACTGCCGCCCCAACCACTACAGCATCCCCAACTACTACTGCAGCCCAAACAACTACAGCAGCACCAACTACTACAGCAGCCCCAACCACTACAGCAGCACCAACTACTACAGCAGTCCAAACAACTACCACAGCACCAACTACTACTGAAGCCCAAACAACTACAGCAGCAATAACTACAACTGCAGCCCCAACCACTACAGAAGCACCAACTACAACTGCAGCTCCAACTACTACAACAGCACCCACCACTACTGCAGCACCAACTACCACTGCAGCCTCAACCACTACAGCAGTGCCAACTACTACTGCAGTCCCAACAACTACAGTAGCCCCAACTACTACAGCAGCACCCACTACTACCGCAGCCCCAACCACTACAACAACACCAACTACCACTGCAGCCCCAACAACTACAGCAGCTCCAACTACTACAGCAGCACTCACTACTACTGCAACCCCAACCACTACAACAGCAACAACTACCACTGCAGCTTCAACAACTGCAGCAACCCCAACTACTTCTGAAGCCCCAACCACTACAGCAGCACCCACTACAACTGCAGTGCCAACAACTACAGTATCACCAACTACTACTGCAGCCCAAACAACTACAGCAGCAATAACTACTACTGCAGCCCCAACCACTACAGAAGCACCAACTACACCTACAGCCCCAACTGCTACAGCAGTACCCACTACTACAGCAGCCCCATCCACTACAGCAGCCCCAACTACCACTGCAGCTCCAACTACTACAGGAGCACCCACTACAACTGCAGTGCCAACAACTACAGTCTCACCAACTACCACTGCAGCACCAACAACTACAGCAGCACCAACAACTGCAGCCGCACCAACCACCAGTGAAGCCCAAACTACTACAGCAGTACCCAGCACTACTGTGGCCCAAACAACTACAGCAGCACTAATCACCAGTGAAGCCCAAACTACTACATCCATGACTACTACTGCAGTACAAACTACCACAGCAGCCCAGAGTAGTACAGCATCACTAACTACTACTGCAGCCCTAACTACAACTATAGTACCAACTACCACTGCAGCCTCAACAACTATGGCAGCACAAACTACCACAGCATCCCCAACTACTGGATCCTCAGCAACTACTGTTGCCTCAGCTACTACTACAGCATTATCTACTGCAGAATCATCAACTATTACTACAGCGCCAACTACTATTGCTTTACCAACTACTACTGCAGTCCCAACTTCTTCTGTAGTGCCAGCTACTGCAGCAGGACCCAACATAGCCTCAGGTACTAATGAATTATCTTGCTTAAGAACTTACATCTTCTACACCTCAAATTGCTACTGAAGGGAACTCTAATACAACATTTCAGTTACTACCACTGCTTTTGCAGCAATAACTACTATTTACTACTCACTCACCTATCAGGACTATCGCTATGGGGTTTATTTACTAAAGGAAAATCCACTTTGCACTACAAGGGCACTGCAAGTGCTTGGAAGTGCAGTCGCTGTAGATTTGAGGGGGACATGCAAGGAATATAAAAAAAACAGCATTTTTGCTTGTACATGGTTGGATGATAAAATAAGCAATGCTTCCCCTGATTTCAGATCTTCCCCTCAGATTTACAGCGACTGCACTTACAAGTGCACTTGCAGTGCACTTGTAGTGCAGAGTGGATTTGCCTTTAGTAAATCAACCCCTATATCTTCAAGTGCTAGTGCAGGCTTCTTTTCTGCCTCTGTTTTTCTAACTAACACATGCTCTATGTAGTTCTGCTTCACTGGTTACTATTGCAGCTGGTGCTAAAAATGTGATTAGGCAGAGACCTAGCACTTTCTTTGAATGTCGAGGCTTACCTGTTTTTTCTATCCCCGCCACAGACAGTTGCATTGACCCTTAACTATAATGTACTGCTTTACTGACCAATAGTAATGTCCATGAGACAGGATGGAGCAGCTAAGCTTTAACACTAACAGGCAGTACCATTGCTTTGTCTGATTAAAATGTCCAAGCATTCAGGTATAGCAGAGGGGATTCCAGGCTAATGCAAGTATGGACTTTTATACCTGATAGCAGTGGCATCCCATCCATAGAGGGTGCACGGGCGCCGCCTCCCCTATTTATGCGTCCGGTCCCCTGATCTACATACCAGAGGCTCTAATAGGCTTCAAAAACGTGTGGGCTAGGAGCGCAGAGCATTGCACTCCGAGCCCACCCAGTTGTGTGATGATAGCGGATTAATTTTCACTATTTTCACACTAAAGTTCCTCCCCGCCAATCAGGAGGCAGGTAGTGAGACCTATTTTCCGATTGCCCAAAGCTTTAGGCGATCCTATTGTACACCTAGCACTTAGGCAGAAGAGAGAGGAGACACGACGGAGGAAGCAGCTGGAAGAGCGGACACTGGAGCCGCTGCCTGCACCTCGCTGCCCACCAGGACCGTGCTGCCACAGCCACCATAGCCTGCCACATAGATCGGGTAAGTGCTGGACCGCCGCTTGCCGGGGGGTGTGGGAGGGGTGGTAGCGCTGTGCCGCTGGCCACTGGGGGTGGTGGTAGCAGTGCCGTACCGCCAGTCGCCACTGTCTGATACCTTTTTTTGGGGGGGGGAGTTTCTTACTATTGCAATTGAGGTTTATTCCTATTTGCTTTATATTACCGCTAATGTTACAACCACAGATTTCCTGCTTCAACTTGCATTTCAATTGTCAAAGCCCAAATCACTCTGATACCTTGACCACCATTGCAGTTCACTACCCCTGGTGTGTACACCAGTGCTGTGTGACTGGCTACCACCATAATCAGTTATCCCCTTTTTTCTGCTCTCTCCACTTTCCAACATTGCTGTCACCATGTCTCCTACATCCAGTACTATTCCAACATACATTACTTTGTTACAGAAATTCCCGCAGCTTTTAGTGAACCCCCACATACTGCTACTGTCACTTCTGCTGCCAGCGGCACCAAGTGCCAGCATTAGCATTAGCTCTGGTGCCAATTTACTTTCTGGATTATTTAATGTCCTCTTGTTTTATGTCAAAAGCAACTAAATGCCTTCTGACTGTCATAGTTCAGCCAGCTTTTTTCCTTTGGTTCTTTCCTTGGTTATTAGTGTAAACTGCCAGACTATTGGCAGTGGCACTGCTACTTAACTCTACATTACCTTAAGGGATGGTGGCTGTTGCAATCTATTTCTTTTTGGTTTGACTTTATTAGTTGCCTCCTGTCAGGATTCAGATTCTCACAAAATGACTTTCAGAGTTCATAATCATTGACATTTAGCAAAGTCCATAGTCTGACTGATTGGACATGGTACTTTTAAATTCTTTCTCATCTTCCAAATCATTGCCTCCTGAGAGCTTTGAGTCCAAGATCACTGTATACTATTTCCCAGTAGTGGATTTATTGTACCTTGGGTTGTTCTTATTTCATGGGCCCCCAGCACTTTAAATGGGATCAATCATAAAGGTTAGCACACATACTGTGTATGATCATTGGATTATCTTAAAGTGATACTAAAGTCTTTTTTTTTAAATAACAACATGTTAATACTTACCTGCTTTGTGTAATGGTTTTGCACAGAGCAGCCCAGATCTTCCTCTTCTCGGGTCCATTTTTGGCGCTCCTTGCCCCTCCCTCCTGCTGAGTGCCCCCAAAGCAAGCAGTTTCCTATGGGGGCACCGGAGCACAGCTGCAGCTCTGTGTGTCTGTTCAGACCCCTCTTCCCCCCTCTCTCTCCCCATTGGAGGCTGACTGACTGTCCATGCACACAGCTAAATAAAGATTAGCAAATGTGTTCTGCATTCAGATTCGCAAAAAAAAAGAAGAAAAATCTGCATTTGAAGTGCTGCATAACAACCATATTTTACACTGCACATATGTGACATCTGTGACAGGTGCCGTGAAGCATAGCTTCTCTTACCAATTAATGGCAGTGGACGGGTTGTGACCTGGTGTGGTGAAAAAATTGAAAGATGATAAGCACACTGTTAGTGATATCATATTCCTCCTGGGTAGAGTTCATGTTTATTTTCTAGTACAATAGCATAATAGGAATAAAAAGCAAGACTTCCATTGGGCTTTAAATTCAGTAAGCACATCTGAAGATGTTTTCTGTGGGAAATTGTGCCCATGCAGGCAAAAGAAAATGGGGTTGATTTACTAAAAGTGGAGAGTGCAAAATCTGGTGCAACTTTGCATAGAAACCAATCAGCTTCCACTGACTTTGTCACAGTTTAACTGAACAAGCTGAAGTTAGAAGTTGATTGGGTACCATGCACAGCTGCACCAGATTTTGCACTCTCCACTTTTAGTACATCAATGTGTGAGATCAGGCACTGATGCTGGACAAGAAAATCTGGCTCACAATAGGCATTCCAATTCACCCCAAAAGTGTTCTCTAAGGTTGAGGGGCACTTTGTAGACAAGTCAATACCAATTATATCAAACCATGTCTTTATGGCCCACCGACAGCCTTATGAATATTGCATTTCTGAATTATGCTCCAAAACTCTACTCCAAATAGTTGTGTGAACTACTTATACAGTGGAGAGTAACACTTAATAAAGCCTGAATGGAGACAGGAAAATTACAAGTGAAACCAGGCACAGTGAAAGTTAGTGAGTGCTCCCAATACCACTTCTTCAGGCACAGCCAGCCTGCCTGGTTGCAGCTGCCCCTTTCACTAGCCCTCCTGCTACTTCTCCACAGTCCTCCCAGACTGATTCTCTATCCATCTCAGACTGCTTGCAACCAGTCACTTCAGGCATATCTCTCAGCCCTCTGACTGCAACACTCACCAGCCCACGTGGCTGTCTTCCTCCCTTGAGATTTGCCCAGCAGTGTTCTCCTGCTGCCCTCTCCTTGTCCCCATGCCTCCTGGTCAGGATCCCCCTGTGTGTCATGAAGAGGGGTCCAACCGAAGTCCACACTGCCCCTACTGGGCTGACTCTGAGTATTTGAGGGGGCCTGCCCCCTGCCAACCCTTCTGTTGGAGATTGGTCAGGGCCCTCAGAACACTCCAGCTATCTCCTTCTAGACCCCTCCCAACTGCTTCTGGAATCTTCTCCCAGTTCCCAGATAGCCGGGGGAGTCACCAGAAAAGATGCTAATGAGTCACTTACTGGACCCATAAAAACACACAGGCTTGGCTGCCAGCCAAATTTACCTACACTAACAAAACAAAAATCCTAACACTAGCACTCTAGCAATGCTAGGGGGTGCTACACATACAATTGAAAAAAATGTGCAAATTAATGATAGAAAAGAATGTGATCAGTGCAAAGTTTCAACTGAATTTTCACTTACTTTTTTGGCATTAATTTGCACATTTTAAGAATTGAATGATATTTCATTTAATTTTATATGCCCATTTTGTCTTATGAAATGAATGATTGATTTATACACACGACACCTATGACATTTGATTTGATTAGTTTTTAAAGGGATAGGGCAGTACAATTTTTTATTTAATTTTATTCCATAAAATGTTATGTGTAATTGGTGTATGCTGCTGCCAAATTCTTTATGTATGCAGATTTGCTAAGCGCAATGTATGCTCCGGCACCTCTAGCCCTGAATGTATGTAATGGTGGTGGGGTGTGCTGGAGGGTCTATTGATTCTGCCTGCTGGAGGATCTATTGTTCCCGGAGGGGATCGATTTTTGCGTAGAGGTCTGTTGTTGCTGGGGAGGTCTATTGTTGATGGTGGGTGATCTATTGCTGCTGGAGTGCCTTATGTTGCTGGGAAGGTGGTCAATTGTTGCGGAAAGGGATCTACTGTTGAGGGAAGGGTCTATTGTTGCTGGCTGCTTGGGGATCTATTGTTGCTGGAGGGCATGTATTTTTACATGGCAATCTATTATCAATGGGGAGGTCTACTGTTGCTGGTGCAGATCTATTGTTGCTGGATGGGCCTATGTTGTTGGGGGGGGGGGGGGGCAGTTGTTGCTGGGAGGTTGTTTCTGGGAGGATCTACTGTTGAGGAAAAGATATTTTTTGCTGTGCTGACTGCTGGGAAATCTATTGTTGTTGGGGTCCACTTTTGTTGGTGGTCTATTGCGGCTGGCTGCAGGGGATCTAATTTGCTGCTTTCCTTAATATTATTAACAAATTACATACAAGTTACGTGGCACCACAAAATGATACTTCTGTATCCTCTAATGATAGTTTGTGTATTCTGTAAAAGGGGTAGTACTAGGAGGTAGTTAGGGGTAGATTTAGTAGAGGGTGCTCAGAGATATTATAGGTAGGGGGCGGAGGCAAGAAGTGACTGAAGGGAATGGGGAGTTTCTGTACCTATTCTCTGAGAAAAAAAGCCCTGCATATATATATATATATATATATATATATATATATATATATATATATATATATATATATTTATTTATTTATACAGTATATATATATATATATATATATATATATTAAAAAAAAAAAGTATTTCACATTCTCTAGAATAAAAATGCCTTATTTTATCTTTATGATTCTTGTTCCTGTATCATGCAAATAGCCCTGAAATGCCCCTTCACTTAAACCAGTCTTAATAAAGTCTTAATAAAGTACAAGAGACCACTTATTCTTGCACTAGAACACTCTGCTGTGCTGAGCTGTCACTTAAAGTTCTTAAAACCCCTAAAACCTTTTCCATGGCATAGCTGGACAATATTAAACTGCCATAATGTTTATGTCAAATTGCCAATCTGTTTGTATAATGAATGTAGTTGCATCAGATAAATAATTCTGTTTATGTTTCGTCTGCAGCAGCTGATGCTGGAGGACTTACCTACTATGATAGGCTTTTCATTGCATTAGGTAGCGCTGGAGGTGCAATTCTACTTGCACTGGGAATATTTGGGGTAAGTTTCAATCCTATTGTGCATTCGTTTTTGCAGTGGAAAGTTACTTTTCAATCTTATTGTGCATTCGTTTTTGCAGTGGAAAGTTTCTCTATAAAGAGTTTTAATATTTCATATCTTCCCTCCTTTTCTAATATTTCATATCTTCCCTCCTTTTCTTCCCTCTCTTCCCTTTCCTCTGGTTCTGTCTGAGGCAGATTGTTTCAAAGGAGATACTGTTACTGCTGCAATATCTCTTTAGAAAACCTATAGTTCTTGGATAATTCCTCATCAATAGTAAAGGGTTTATTTATAAAGCATATTGTATATTGCATCTATGAAAAAAAGTGAACAAATTTATAAAAATAAATAAAATAAAAATATAACATCCCTTTAGCAGGGAAATCATATAAACACACAATTCTGAGTGTAGTTTGTTCTTGTTGAAAGACTTTCTACACATACTTAAATTACTTTAGATTTTTTTAACCTATTCAGCTCAATTCTGATCCACCCCAGGTAGTACTAAGGCTATGTCTCCAATAATAAATTGACCAAGATATAGCCCCTATTTTTTGAAAAAAATGTTAATTTAGTAACCTCTTCTGTTCTAAGGCATTTTTCTTAATTTTTTGCCCACATGTTAAAATCTACAATTCTGGCTATAAAGTTACTTAAAACATTATACATTTTCTGAAAGCAGAAGCCTTATAGAATAAAGAGATGGTGGTTGCAAATTTGTATTCTGCATGATATGTATGCAACTGTTTATCAAATCTATATTATCAGGAAAAAATACATTACATTAATTTTACGCACAAACACAATACAATTCCATTTTTTGTACAAAATAAAAGATAAGCTAGTGAAGAGTAAATAGATACCAAATGTGTCAGACCTCAAAACTGCATGCTCCTGTTAAATGTCAAAAAATTCCTGTACCTAAAAGTATCAATAGGCACCATGGTAAATGCTTTTACAGCTCCTCAGTTTCAAGTAAACCATAAATGATGGCCCTAGAATTATTGCTCTCATGCTGATGTTTGCAGCTATAGATATGACATGAGTGACACAATTGTCATTTACATACACATGCCACCCTGTGCCGTGTTTGCATTTGTGAGTTTGTGCAGGGTGGTGGAGCAGCTTTTAATTTTTTTAATCATTTAAATTTTTTTTATATTTATCTAAACTTTTTTTAGCATTTAACTTTATTGCTTTCACAAGTGAGCTAACAAGTCATCTATTTAGCATTGACAGGTATTCTTTATGGAGACATCAAGGGTCTATTAGACTCCCAATGTCTCCCCTGCCCTCTGCTCCAGTTAACCAAGCGCAAGAGTGTGTTAGATCACCTGTACACCCGGCTTTTGACAACTCTGAACAGGATGTGCTCAGAGTCAGAACTGAGTGCTTCCTGTTCACAGTAGTGCAAGGGGAGTCAAGGAACAGATAGATGTTCCCTGAGCTCCTCCCACTCACCGTTGTGAGTGAATATGTTGTGTTCCCAGGTTCCCTGGAGGAGATGGAGTGCCTAGGAACCATTGGGAGATGCATTGGAAGGGGAAGCAGATTGCGGTTTGCATGTAAAAGTGATCAGACAGGTCAACAGCCATCTTAATCACTTTTATATAAAAGGCCAGAGCCCACAGATTAAAAAATACTAGTGCAGATGTGACCTTGTTTTAACATGTTCATTCTTTGGATGTGCATGAACTACACTGCTCAAAAAAATAAATGAACAATTTGAAAACACATCAGATCTCAATGGGGAAAAATATCATGCTGAATATCTATATTGATATGGACTGGGTTATGTGTTAAGAATGAAAGAATGCCACATCATTTGATGGAAATTAAAATTATCAACCTATAGAGGGCTGAATTAAAAGACACACCGAAAATCAAACTAAAAACATGATGCAGCAGGTTAGTCCATTTTGCTGAAATTTCATTGCAGCAACTCAAAATAGTACTCAGTAGTTTGTATAGCCCCCACGTGCTTGTATACATGCCTGACAAATTCCTAATGAGTCAATGGATGATGTCCTGGGGTATTTCCTCACAAATCTGGGCCAGGGCATCGCTGAGCTCCTAAAGAGACTGAGGTGCAACCTGGCTGCATTGGATGAACTGAAACATAATGTCCTAGAGGTGTTCTATTGGATTTAGGTCAGGCAAGTGCGGGAGCCTCTCAATGGAATCAATTCCTTCATCCTCCAGGAACTGGCTGCATACTTTCGCCACATGAGGCGGGGCATTGTCATGCACCAGGAGGAACCCAGGACCAGCGTAGGGTCTAACAATGGGTCCAAGGATTTTGTCCCGATACCTAATGTCAGTCAGGGTGCCATTGTCTAGCCTGTAGAAGTCTGTGTGTCCCTCCATGGATATGGCTCCCCAGACCATCACTGACCCACCACTAAACCGGTTATGCTGAACGATGTTACAGGCAGCGTAACTTTCTCCATGGCTTTTCCAGACCCTTTCATGTTTGTCACATGTGCTCAGGGTGAACCTGCTCTCATCTGTGAAAAGGGTGCCAATGGTGGACCTGTCAATTCTGGTGTCCAATGGCAAATGCCTATTGAGCTCCAGGGTGCCGGCCACTGAGCACAGGTCCCACTAGAGGACATCGGGCCTTCAGGCCACCTTCATGAAGTCTGTTTCATTTTGTAGGGCTCTGGCATTGCTCATCCTGTTCCTCCTTGCACAAAGGAGCAGATACCAGTTCTGCTGATGGGTTAAGGACCTTCTATGGCCCTGTCCAGCTCTCCTAGAGTAACTGCCTGAAATCTCCTCCATGCACTTGAGACTGTGCTAGGAGACACAGCAAACCTTCTGGCAATGGCACATATTGATGTGCCATTTTGGAGGAGTTGGACTGCATGTGCAACCTCTATAGGGTCCAAGTATCACCTCATGTTACCAGTAGTGACACTGACCCTAGCCAAATGCAAAACTAGTGAAAAACAGTGAAATAAGATAAGTAGGGGAAAAAATGTCAATGGCATCCACCTGTAAAACCATTCCTGTTTTGGAGGTTATGTCATTGTTGCCCATCTAGTGGACCGGTTTTTCATTGACATCAAAGCATCTGAAACTGATTAACAACCCCCTCTGCTAGTTAACTGACTGGATCAATATCCCAGGAGTTTAATTGACTTGATGCTATACTCTAGTAAAAAGTGTTAATTTTTTGACCAGTGTAGTTTAGAAGGAACTGAATTCTGGAATCTGTGGCCAAAAGAAGGCAGACAGAGGCAATAGACTAGTCACCAGTATTACCTGTGGTCTCCCTTCAGAAGATCTCTTCCCCGTTTTTAACTTTCCATGTCTTCTACTGCACAGTGCCTTTGCGTGGAGATGCCAATTTGGACAAAAGTTAATTTGTTCAGGGCAATGTAAATGAACAATTAACATTTCTTTATATTATGTATAACATAAACACGTTTAACAGTTTCAATTTACCTATGTTCTGGTGCTTTGGATTCATTACATGCAACAATAACGGATTTTCGGTCCAATCTATGAAGGAACAGGCGACTGATTTACCAGGAAGATAGTGTTTCTGAATTGCATGATTCTGTGATGATCCTATAGATTTGCTTGGAAGTACTTAGAAATTCAAAAATGTAATACACTGTTGATTCTTCTGAGTTGAAACTCATGGTCAACCCTGAGATTCTACATTTTTCATTATCAATATGATATTAGGGTGCTAGTCCTAGAGCCCTCTAGTACTATAGAAATGTTAATGTTATTGAGTGTGAGGACTGATGTGGTATGTACTTGGGTGTGACCTCATTACCTAGATTATAAAATAAGTCCTAGATACTATGGAAATAATCATATTTTAGTTTACAGGAATTCTTATGAAATGTATGCCGTCTATAAAAAATACATTGGCAGTATATTGCTAGTTAACATTTAAGAAAAAATACATGTTAATAGTTGTCCATTCATTTTTTTCAGGTTCTGGCATTGCTAAACTCTTTAGGATTTCTGAGTTTTGGAACTGCTGCACCTGCTGCCCTGGCTGCTGTCCCTGTCACCGTGAGCACAACCACAGCTCTACCTAATGTTGGGATTTTACCTTCCACTATCCAACCATCCAATATCTATCCATCATACTATACTCACAGTAATGCATATAATATCCCCGGCACTAACGTATTACCACGGCAACCACCAGTTCACACAGTAAGACATCCAACAATTCATCCACCACGGCAGCCCCCACATCATCCACACCGTCAACCATCACATTCACCACCACATAATCGATCTCATTCCCCAACACGCCAACCATTCCCTCAACCACGACCTAATCCTACAATTCCCAATACCCCAAACTTTAACAGAGGAGTATTTAACTATGAACCATAAGTTTCAGAATCAGTTTTGAAGGCGATTTTGCTTTTTTTTTTGTTTCAATGGTTAAGAAAACAATGGCTTACTTTTCCAATCACCAGCCAAACCAAGCAGTGTTACTTACATCCAAGGTCTGCTATACTCTTCTACTATAAAAAAAAATCAAACCAATTAGCTTGTATAATGGTCTTGCACTGTGTAGAAGAGAGAGAGTTAGACAACCACCTTTTTATTCTTTGATTTTGGGTAAACTGGGCTAGGGTTAGAACATTTATCCAGTTATTATTGATGTCTGTGTCTCCATTGGGTAGACTTCCCTTTATTTCATGTCTCATTGACAGCTTTGTCAAAATAAAAGGGTGTTAAGTAAGACCACAATGGCGGGGCAGAGTTGGGAACTCTTTACCCATGTACTCCAATGATATAAAAGGCTGCAGGGTGATTCATTCTACCAGGACCCATCCCACATCCTGAACTACCAAAGCAGTGTAGGGTAGATATAATATGCAATTTTTAAGATGTATTCATTAAAATATCCTTAAAAGTGCTTTTAAACTCAGTCTGCTTTTTGTATTAGCATCTTGTACTTCTCTGCACAGCATGTTTGAAATAGTAGAGATAGGGACAGCACACTAAAGCCAGCCATAGATGGATAGAATCTCAGCTAGATCCATCTATGGGCAAGCTAGTTGTACTGAAGTCGATCCATCGTTTGACTTCAGCCCAAAAAACCTGTCATATTTTTTGTACACAATAACTAGGCTATAGCTGCCAGCAGTGATAATTGTGTTCTGCCAGCAGAGAAAGATTCCCGCACTTCCCGCTGGCAAAACACAACAGCGCTGTGGGAGGGATTTCCCCATTAACACTGACTGTATTGTTGGGGGAATCAAACAATTTTCTTTTTTCCACCTGTGGTGGGAGGAAAGAAAATTGCATAACCTATGGGCTGCTTAAGTCATTTAGATTTTTCCACTCTGCACAGAAGGCTGCCTAATGGTTATCAGTGCGCTGCTCCTTTTCTCTCTATTGCTTTAAAAGCAGCAGAAAAAGTGAGGTCAAATTGTCTGACATTGATGTCTAAGTTAGAAAACTAGTTATAATATTTTTTGGTAAGTAAGACACTTTACACTTACATACTGAACTGCCTGCCGTAAAGCAAAGCTTCAGGCTCCTTCGGGTAAAAAAAAAGTCAGCAGCTACAAATATTGTAGCTGCTGACTTTTAATATTAGGACCCTTACCTGTCCATGAATCCAGCGGTGTCTTCACCCGAGCAGATTTTTTAATCTTGGATAAGAGAAACCGGTGGCTTCACAGCTGATTCCCTACTGCACATGCACAAAGCGTGTTGCTCTTTGTAAATGGACTGGCGGAGGAGGAAGGAGGGGGGCCGAACTTCTGGATGAGTTTGCCATGGTGAAGTCAGCCGAAAGTGGGAGCAGGTACCTGTCAAAACCAGGTACCCGCTGCCCCCGAAAGGTGCCAAATGTGGCAGCAGAGGGGAGGGGGGAAGGCAAATAACTTGACCGTTTTAACTTCTTCTTTGTAAGGTTAGTTTTAATTTCACCTTTTTACATGCTTTAAAATGTACTAAGCCAACCAGCAGTGCTGGATTTTGCTTATGTGACCATACATGCTCAACATATTCAAATGTACAGAATGCACTTTCATATTTTATGTTATTTTATTATATTTGTGTTTTATACCATGAATGAAAACTATATTTATTATTTTTCCACTGGAAGTGATAAATCAATTTATTTACATTGCCAAATAGTGGATTCAAATTGTGGCTTATTATATTATGCTTAATAAATAAAGTAAAATACTTGTATCCTTTAATAAATGTATATTTATACACTTGAATGAGTGAAATCAATGTCTCACAAAGCTTAATAAAACATAACATTTGGTTGTTTTTGGTTACCTTCTTGGTACATCTGGTAAAGTTAAGTTAAGTTAAATATAAGCTTGGCCTGAACAGATAGCAACAGCAGATAACAAGAGGAGATGACAGCCAAAAAAAAATGATAGCGGTACTGTTGAAACTGTATCAGCATTGAACAGGCCAAATTATGTTTTTCTTTTCTCACTTCAATGGAGAATATACATATACAGTATATCAAAAATAATATACAGCGGGGAAAAGATCTTTTCAAGTAGCTTGGGGGGCATCATTGAAAAAAAAAAATCATTTAAATAAAATGCCTGGGGGATATGTTGCTACTCTACTCACAGTGTTGTCCTGAGAAAATATCAATCTACTTATTTTACCTGTAAATCAATAAAGTGCAGTAAACTCATTCACAAAAAAATATAAGTGCAACCAATATAGTGTACTGTAATAAAATACTACTATTATAAGTTCAAAATTAAATGTCCATTGTGAAATATTCTCAATAAATCAACTATATTAAAGTGCTTCAGACATTCTCCATCCTCCTATGTGCATATACAAAGTGCCTATCTGCAGCTTATACATTTTCTGTGCCTCATGCAACACTCTGGGGGTCATTTACTATAGCGCTAATATGCAATAGCGCTGCTAAATACTCTCAAAATAGTGATATTGTGCTAATTAGCGCCCAAACGGAATTCACTATAGCGCTGGTGAAAAAAATACTCATAAAATTGAATTCACTACAGGGATGTGTGGTGAGGTCAGTGGCTGGTGAGGCACTGGCTAGTAGGGATGAGCTCGATGTTTGAGTCGAACGTAAGTTCGACTAGAACATCGGGTCTTCACCTGTTTGCCGAACAGCGAATATTATGGGGCGTTCACAGGAAATTTGAGTGCCGCAGTACGCCCCATAATTCTGTATGATGGTTGGCCAAAACATGCACCTGACCTGCCCGCTTTGGCCAATAACAGCTGGCTCTGCTGAGAGAGCCATATATATATACAGTATAATATATATATATATATATATATATATATATATATATATACAGTGGAGACGGAAAGTATTCAGACTCCCTTTGTTAGATTGCAGCCATTTGCTAAAATCATTTAAGGTTATTTTTTTCATCATTAATGTACACTGGACATGTGCATTCAGTATTTTCAGGTATTTTCGTTATCGTTTTAACAAATGAAAGTGCGAAAGATCCGACATAAACAAATGCTTTATTTTCAACAGTTCGATATAGTGAGGAGATTTGACATGACGCTGACAATAACAAACGGTGTCTATTGAACCTGTGGTCGAATGTGCCTAACCTTAACTCTATTAGTCCAAGATTATTCTACATAGAGAGAAAAGATTTGACATAGAGAGAAAAGATTCGACATAGAGAGAAAAAATTCGACATAGAGAGAAAAAATTTGACATAGAGAGAAAAGATCGCTGCTGGAATTGGTTGGGGGAAGTAAATTAAAAATAATGATGGTGATGAATGTTATTGGCCAATTTTAACCAAAGAGGAGGGGCAGTAAAATAGCTAGAACTAAGTACACGCGTACAGCCAACTTACTTTCACTTACGATTTGCTAGCAGAGAGAGACACACACACTGAATCATTTTAGAAGACAGTCAATCTTAGCTGGTCCATTTGTCAGAGAACCTGAATTATTTAGCAATTAAGAATAAGCACAGCAGCAGAACAATAGTGAAGCAAGCTACAGTTCAACTTAACTTTTTCATAATAATCTGCTGCTATTGTGTTAGTGTTGTGAACTTGATAGTGATACTAGTGTACTAGCCTCAGAGGCTGCCCGTGTTGTGGGGGGGTATTTATTATTATAGATTCTATATTATAATGCCATATCAATATCTGACACAACATCGGATGCTGCGCCCGCCATTGCACTTGGTGATTGAGAAACGAATGTGAAAGTTGGCTGACTGTTGGGGTAGAGTAGACCATTCAACATGAATGACGAAGATTCGACAAAGCAACAAAAAACATACAAACGTTGAATCTTTGGCTTATGGTGTCTGTCAAAAGTTCTAAGAAGATTCGATGGAGCAGCTAAACTGTACGACGGTGCAATCATACATTTCCGGTCAAATGCATCCGCCCATAGGCTATAGAAAAATTCCAATGTTTTTTGACTAGTAAAATAATTAATAAATATAATTATTACTAGTCATACAACATTAGAATTCTATTACAGCTAGCTTGTAGGCGGAAAATTCGACCGGAAATGTACACGTACAGTTTAGCTGCTCTGTCGAATCTTCTCTGAACATTCGACAGACACCATAAGCCTTCAATGACAGATTCGACCTTAATTAACCAGTTACCAACCGGCCCATAGCCGAATGACGGCTGCAGGGTGGTTGGATAACTCTGGGTGGACGTACTATGACGTCCTCCCAGAATTCCCCTCTCGCGCGCCCCCTGGGGCGCGCACCCGAACACATCATCACGGATCCCGGTAAATGGCCGCTAATCGATTTGACGGCGCGATCACATGTAAACAGACCGGCGTCATCTGATGACGCCGGTTCCTCTCCTCCCCTCCTGTGTACTGATCGGTACACAGTGAGCGGGGAGGGGGATGGATGGATGTCTGCAGCGCTGTGGGCTGTATGTGTAGTGCCCACAGCGCTGCACAGAGACATCCATCCATCCATGCTCAGCCATCCCTCACTACTAATGCTGTGCAATACTCTGCAATACCCCCACAATACTCTGCAATACCCCCACAATACTCTGCAATGCTGTGCAATACTCTGCAATACCCCCACAATACTCTGCAATACCCCCACAATACTCTGCAATGCTGTGCAATACTCTGCAATACCCCCACAATACTCTGCAATACCCCCACAATACTCTGCAATACCCCCACAATACTCTGCAATGCTGTGCAATACTCTGCAATGCCCCCACAATACTCTGCAATGCTGTGCAATACTCTGCAATGCTGTGCAATACTCTGCAATACCCCCACAATACTCTGCAATGCTGTGCAATACTCTGCAATGCCCCCACAATACTCTGCAATGCTGTGCAATACTCTGCAATGCCCCCACAATACTCTGCAATGCTGTGCAATACTCTGCAATGCCCCCACAATACTCTGCAATGCTGTGCAATACTCTGCAATGCCCCCACAATACTCTGCAATGCTGTGCAATACTCTGCAATGCCCCCACAATACTCTGCAATGCTGTGCAATACTCTGCAATGCCCCCACAATACTCTGCAATGCTGTGCAATACTCTGCAATGCCCCCACAATACTCTGCAATGCCCCCGCCATACTCTGCCATGCCCCCGCCATACTCTGCCATGCCCCCGCCATACTCTGCCATGCCCCCGCCATACCCCGCCATACTCCGCAATACTCCGCAATACCCTGCCATACTCCGCCATACCCCGCCATACTCCGCCATACTCCGCCATACCCCGCCATACCCCGCCATACCCCGCCATACTTCGCCATACCCCGCCATACTCCGCCATACCCCGCCATACTCCGCCATACTCCGCAATACCCCGTCATGCTGAGCCATGCTCAGCTGTACTCGCCCTCTGTATGTGGCCAGGCTGTGGAAGTCTCACACATGGGGTATCGCCGTACTCAGGAGGAGCAGGAGAATCTATTTTGGGGTGTCATTTTTGGCATGTACATGTTATGTGGTAGAAATATTGTATAAATGGACAACTTTGTGTTAAAAAAAAAAAAGCGTTTTAACCACTTCCCGCCCGCCGGCCGTCATACAACGTCCTTGACTTTGTGCGGAGATATCTGAATGATGGTTGCAGCTACAACCAGCTACATTGAGATGGTTCTACACCTTCATTTGAGTCCAGCTGTGTTTGATTATACTGATTGGACTTGATTAGGAAAGCCACACACCTGTCTATGTAAGACCTTACAGCTCACAGTGCATTGCAGAGCAAATGAGAATCATGAGGTCAAAGGAACTGCCTGAAGAGCTCAGAGACAGAATTGTGGCAAGGCACAGATCTGGCCAAGGTTACTAAAAAAAATCTGCTGAACTTAAGGTACCTAAGAGCACAGTGGCCTCCATAATCCTTAAATGGAAGACATTTGGGACGACCAGAACCCTTCCTAGAGCTGGCCGTTCGGCCAAACTGAGCTATCGGGGGAGAAGAGCCTTGGTGAGAGAGGTAAAGAAGAACCCAAAGATCCCTGTGGCTGAGCTCCAGAGAATACTTTCCGTCCCCACTGTATATATATACACATACTCTGCATTCAGTGTAGCCTATCTATACAGTGCATTCGGTGATGTATAGTTTCTAATACACTTGCAGCCGTTGTAAAGTGCAGGCGGTGTACACAGTATGTACAGTTTCTAATATACTTAAGGGGGTGTATATATATATATATATATATATATATATATATATATATATATATATATATACAGTCTAGTATATATATTTCCTGGTCATACCTCACGTCAGCACACAATGGGTTAACGCCTCATCTGGCGCCCACATGACCCCCTTTTCCTAGCTGAATTAAAGACAGCCCCTCCCCCACTGAGGTGTTCTTTTTTTTTGGTCATAGTTACATAGTTAGTCAGGTTGAAAAAAGACACAAGTCCATCCAGTCCAACCATAAAAAAACAAAAAAAACAAAAAAACAATATACCAAGTGTAATGGTCTGCTCCAGGCTACCTGTGGATTGCAGTGGTAAGTACTTTGTTTACTGCAAGGATATCCCCCCTACCGCACCGCCCCTCCATGTTCAGCCACTCATGGAGTTGGAAGACCCAGAATGTTGGATGGTAAAGCCTCCTGAAACTGGGTATTCCTTGTGCCGGGTCACAGGCAAAGATAAGCACTAATATTTTACAGGTGTGGTATTAGTAAGCTCTGCAATGTCACCATTGGGGTTTTCCTGTCTTGTATAGGCAGTGTCCTGCTCTCCTGGGTTTGTCTTCAATCTGAGAGCAGTGGTGAATGATGTCACAGAAAGCAGGGAGATGGGGTGCGCAGGGTAGCGACCGCCAGTCACCAAGCAGCAGCTTAAACAGTCTTAGAACCTCCGGACAGTAGAGGTGTAAAGTTCTGACTTAATACTTGTATGTCTGTATCTATGTATGTATGCATCCATCTATCTATATCTGGCCTCTGAGCGAAGTCAGTTCTAATCTGTTACTTAACACCATGTTGTATGTCAGTTTGATGCAATGTTTTATCCTAATGGAATGTATATGTTCTGGACTCTGTAATGTCAAATATGTTCCACACAAAGTCCCACAGAGTCCCATCCCATGTCCTCCTCTTTCCGTCTCATCTCCCCGATCCCATGTCCTTCTCCTCCTCCTCCAGTCCCATCTCCTCCATCCCACATCCTCCTCCTCCAGTCCCATCTCCTCTATCCCACATCCTCCTCCTCCAGTCCCATCTCCTCCAGTCCCATGTCCTTCTCCCCCTCCAGTTCCATCTCCTCCTCCTCCAGTCCCTTCTCCTCCATCCTGGGGTTCTGGTGGCAACTGTCTCCAAGGGCATTTCTCTTTCACTACCTGTTGTGCCTATGTGACCCCACAATGGGACACAGATGGTAAAAAAAAAGAAAGTGGTTTTAACACTTCCATAATTTAGCCAAAATGGAAAAAAAGTGCTTGCTTTATATATACGTTTTATACATAACTAGAACATCTAATAGGGTTATATCATTGCATGAGGTTTCCCCTCACTTCCTGTCTTAGTGTCACCAGAACAGGAAGTGGGGGAATCTCACTGTGGGGAAATAGCTTGCAATTGTTGCCTTATAATATATAAGGCAAGCACTTTTTTCCCCATTTTGGCTAAATTATGATTTTTTTCCCCATCTGTGTCCCATGGGTTGCAGGCAAAAAATTGCTTGATTCCCCCATTACCACAGAGGGTGTTGATGGGGGAATCCCTGCTGTGGAGCCATTGTGTTCTCCCAGTGGTGGGTGGGAAAACCGCCCCTGCCAGGAGAACACAGTAATTATTGCTAGTGGCTACAAGAGCTGCTAGCGATAATTGTATGTAAAATCTGACAGGCTGGTCGTACTCAAGTTGATTGATTGATTAACTTGGGTACATTCAGCCTGCCCATACATAGATTGAATCTCAGCCAGTCTCTGCTAAACAGACCGAGATTCAAACCATCTATGGCCGGCCTTATCTGCACTCTAGCAGCAATCTTCACAGGTGCCGATCCAGTTTTTCTCAGCAGGTGATCTGTCCGTGGATCCCTTGCTGAGCTGAGCGGGCAACTGATGGGTCTGTGTACACTCATGCTGTCCGTTTACACCCAACCACCCCCTGATCCAGCCAGATGGAGGGGAATGGCGGCCCTTCCATCCTTTCTTTTTGCCAGATCAGATCAGAGGTAGGTGGGTATAAACGGACAAATTTCCATTTAAATCTGCTACTCCATAGAGAACAATGGACGGTCCGATCAGGTTGCCTCAAAAACGGACAGGAGGACCCGATCGGACCACTCATGTAAAAAGGGCCTGAAAAGCAATCCACATGGATTACTTTTCAGAGCATTGGCTAGTTTAGTGCACCTGGAGTAATAACAATCACTGTCATGCTACCCATATTGCTGTCCCTTTAACATGGTGACATAAGTTGACACCTATGTTGCACATGTGTAATGTTACTTTCACTCTGCTAAAAGGACAGCAATAGGGCTGGTAATACAGTGACAGATATTAGGGGAGCACAGGCTGTGCATGTACAATGTCTTCTAAAAGCTTCAGGGAAACACTTTTTTTTTCCACTTACATTGATCTCTGCAGCAGCTTCTCTTCTGAGGAATTCTGTCCCTCCTACCAACACAGACAGCACGAGGCTCTGCAGTGATGGACAGTGCACTCTGTGTACCTAGTGGCTAAGGAGGCAGCAGGAGGCGGAGCAGCCCGCCTCCTGCTGCCTCCTTAGCCAATGAGCAACTGAAATACTGTTAGATCCCTCCCTCATACCATCTCCCGAGTCTCAGCCCTGCCAGTTTACTATGCTTAGCCTATGACGTCTCTCCTGCAGACCAGCACTATTTCTCCTCCAGCTCCTCTCTTCTTGCCGCAAAGCCCTGGGCCCTCCCAGACACTCGGGCCTGGTACATGTGTATCGGCTGTACCCCCCTGATGGCAGCCCTGTGTGTGTTCCCAGGGGTTATACAGTCTGACTGATTTTGTCTCAGATTCTGTGTCTCCTGTCTGCCTCCTGAAGGCTATCTGACCTCACCTGCTGCTGCTTAACTGAGTAGATAAAAGCGGATGGGTCTTAAAGAGACAAGGTACCTGTTTTTTTCTTGGTGACAGAATTATGTTTTTTTCCATATTTTTTTTGCACATATGAGCTCATCACTCCTGTCAGTGGCACAGAAGACTAGCGAAGGTATGAGGGGGTGGCGTGGAACATATCTTCAAAATAGTGCTCAAGGAATGTTCAAGGAATGCAGTATGGTGTTCTGCATGATTTTAGGAGCAGAAGCCCTAAACACAAACACTCCAGAAAATCTAAGACCCACCACTGGTCATCCCCTGACCAGGACAATATGCATTCCTCACATTCCCGCACAGGGTGGCTTTCATGCTCCTCAAGCAGCTCACGTGGCAATGGTTCACATGCGTTTACATCAGCGCAATAGAAAATGCCTTGCCCAGCCCTGTAGCAAACATTGGCTATTAATCGGCATGGATTGCCTCAAATGCCAATGGATAAGGAACAGGCAAGACGCAGACCCAACTATCGCAGACGTACACAGATATTTCCAAATGTGAAAAAGGAAGAACCTCTTTTCCCATAATGATGGAGTTAAAAGCTCATTGAAAAAGAATGGGAGAGATGTGATAAGAATACCATTTTACAGGAAAGGTCTCCAAGCTTTATCCAATGAAGCTGTATGATGAATGTTTAAGTAACGCACTTCCAGGAGTGGAAGGGGCCTGCCAGCATCAGGTGCACAAGTGTCTTTGCCTTTTAATACCTTTCAGGGATCCCACGGGTTGAAAAAATGTACTTAAGACTGGTTCTTACTGGATGCAGTCCAAAGCATTTTATTAGAGTCAAAAATGCATGAACAGTGTTTACCATGGAGTCCAATGGTCTACATCACACCGGTGCTGTGTGTTGCAGTACAGTCAACTAAAGGAGAACATGTTGCATTTTTTCTCTATGGAATGTATCTATAACGTGGCAAACACATTGAAAAAGCACCTAAACACCTCAAAAGTGTGCATGCAGAAAAACCTCCTCAACTCAGAAATTGTGGTGAACTGGCCTGCAGACTTGCAGAAAATTTATACTGTAGCAGGTTTTTGCCTGTGGACTAGTGACAGCGCTGTGATGTTTAAAGCATTAAGAAATGGCCTTTAATTCAAGTGGAACCTGCAGGAGTGGGCATGGTTCGGGAGGACTTGAACCTAGCTGCTGAATTTTGTCCGAAGCTTCAATAGACCTAGTTCCCTGGCTGGCACATTCAGTCACAGGCATGGGAGCTTTGTGGTTGCACCACTGGAGGGTGCATGATGCTTCCACACTAGCCCTTTGTATCATTCTCCATAATGGGAGGTTGTTTGGCAAAGCGCTGGATGAAGCGAGTGACAGAAGAAATGTCCAGAATGTGGTCACAGTCTAACAAGAGGAAGCAGTCGTCTTTTTGCTCAAATCGATCGATCCTCAGAAGGGTTCAGGAAGCCAAATCCAATAGGCCAGGCTGAAATTTACCAGATCACAATGAAGGGGGCTCAAACTTCCTGTGTACATGAAATCCAATCCAGAGCAGGCTGCTAGACATTTAGAAAGTCTTTTGAAGATGGGCCCATCTAGTGTCTTCCAGTGGTAGCCAGGATAGCCTCCTTTTTGGAGGGTTTGGGTGACAAACATCAAAGATAGTTAGCTGGGAGTACAATCACCAAATCCTTTCATTCATGACCAAGGGATCTCAAGAAGAAAGAATTACTGCAAGATTACGTATAAGAATTATACTGCAACAAGTCTATAGTGCTGGTGCCAGTAAAAGAACAAATCTGGGGGTTTCTCTCCATTGTTTCTAGTACCCAAGGCTTCAGGAGCTTGTCTGGGTTTGAAGAAATCGAATGGGTACATACACAACAAAAGGTTCAAGATCAAGTCCGTGCAAACAGTCATGGCGATAGTTCAGCATGAGTTCCAGCTAGAGTCAATCGAGTTTTGGACACCAGTGTGCCTCTGTTGTGGTGTGCCTCTCAGCCCAGGAGATGGAATAATTCTGACGTTGGATGCCAGTCTGCCTTCAGTCTGAAGAGACAAGTGTAGGGCCATTGGAGCCTAAATATAAGGCAGTTTTTTTCTAGCATTGCAAGCCTTTTAGGATCTTTCTCCCAGGGGCCCGAGAAAAGTTGATGATTGACAACAAGACAACAGTAGCTTACATTGCTCACCAAGGGGGGCACCAAGTGTCTGTCTTTTCCTGTTACCTTTTGTAACATAAACTTTTCGCTGGACGGAGAGCCGCTTACAGGCAGTTAAAGGCATTCTACTTACCGGGAAAGCAGGATCTACTAACTCACTCAGTTAGGCAACTTATATTACAACAATAAGTATCTCAACTAGTATTGGCTCTATGGTACATTACAGTGGTAGTTCTCATAGAGAGTCCTCTGAACACACAACTTCTGGTATTTGTAACAATGTACAAAGGTGGAGTGATAGAAGGTTGATTCACAATGCCATAGATTTTTTCTCTTTGGTGTTTGTCTTCCTCCAGTGTCCTTGATTATGAAGATTTGGACAGAACAAGTTTTTGCCAAACAGGTGCTTTCCACCTGCTGAAGAGGCCTTGGTTGTCATTCAGCACCACCAATCCTTTTTCTGGTCAAAAAAAGATCTTTTATGCCAACATTAATGGCAGCACCCCATCCAATGAGACTCTTAATAGCCTGGCTATTGAGTCGACCGGACTAGAGGTGCAGGGAGGCTCATCTAAGGTGGTTAAGACCTTGGCAAAGACTACAAGACCATGAACACTACATATGAGCATATGAAGGAAGTTTTCTCTCCTGTGTCCCCAGTTCTAGACATTTTTACAATCGGCGCTTGAGGTTGGTCTGGCATACAACCCCATTGAATAAATGCTTCATGCAGGCCATAAATCCATATACGACCACCAAGGAAATTCTTGTTCCCTTCATGGGACCTAGGCTTGGTTTTGATAGCGCTCTTACAGGCATCCTTAGCTCCAATAGCTTCATTTCCATTGCGGTCCCTAGTGGTAAAACTAGTTCCTCTGACAGCAGTTGCTTCAGACAGAAGGATTTGGAGGTTGCAGCACTTTCCTGCAAAGATCCCTTTTGTGTCTTTTTTAGTGATACTATGTCCATCTCCAAGTGGTATCCAGTTTCCAGGAAAACCTGGGGGCAGTCCCTCCAAGCATTCATATGGAGTTACTGAGTATACAGCAGGAAGATTTCAGGTCCTTACAGTGTACATGCAAAGATCAAATACATGAGGAAAGTGGATAATCCTTTTCATTTCGCTGTCAGATTCTTGAGTCATCTTCTATTGGTTCACCAGGGTGATTAGATTGGCATGCAGAAAGTGGGCCTTTCTGCTCAGGAACAGGGGCAAGCTCCTTTGAACTGAGGGGTGGCAGCCTTTGGTGCAGTTATGCCAGGATGTCAGTGAAGTGTATATGAGTGATGGCTAGCCTTTCATTCAACTTTACAAGCTAGGCATGCAGTCGGCAAGTTTGGGATGAGACATATAAATTATTTTTGTCTTTGGCAGCTTTTTTGCGATTGTCAATGTTTTTTTTCATGTGTTCTCTCCCACCGATTTATTCAGCTAGTTAAATCCTATTGTGTGCTGAAGTAAGGTATGGCCAGGAATATGGAAAATTGTTATCAAATACTTACCGTAATTTTCCTTTCCTGGCCTATCCTAACGTCAGCACAAGACTCCCTCCCAAGTGGCCTGTCGCAGGCTAGATTATCGAACACGTCAGTGGGGGAAAGGCTGTCTTTTATTCAGCTAGGAAAAGGTGGCCATGTGAGCGCCAGATGAGGCGTTAACCCATTGTGTGCTGATGTTAGAATAGTGCAAATATCAAACTCTGAAATTAAATAAATAAAGGATGAAAAAAACGCAGCAGCTATCACAAAGGTGCTAAACCTTATAGTATGGGGGCGTGACCAAGATGGCGACCGGGCTAGACGTCTAAGAGCGACCTGGTCAGGATGCCCCTAACTTTCTTTGTCGGTTTGTGTAGATGGTCCTGACTTGGAAAAACAAAGTGGGGACTCGTACACCACAGCGCGGGGGAATCCCGGCCCGATATACTGGAGCGGCCGCACACGTGGAGAGGACGTCCCACATGGCGACACAAACTTCTGAGGCCGACCCAGCCTTCACAGAGAATGCCAACTTCTCAGCACTGATGCAGGTCATTAACGGATGCCAGGCGGCACTTACCCCCAAAATCGATTACCTGCAGATCGAGATGGGCCTTATGAGGAGGGATTATGAAAAAATCCACCAGCATGTGGATGAGGCCGAGCGCCGCGTGGGGGACACTGAGGACAAGGTGAGGGACCACACTGCCACCCTGCATACTGTCCAAGTCCAGCTGAAGCATCTGGAAGCTAAGACCGAAGAAGTCGAGAACCGTAACCAGCGCAATAATCTATGGATCATTGGCCTCTCTGAGGAGACTGAAGGCCCTAATATACCGGCCTTCACCGAACACCTCCTCCGCACACTCTTCCCTCGGGCACCCTTCTCCTCTCACTTTGTGGTGGAGAGGGCCCATAGGATGCATCCTACCCGTGGCCCCCTGGGAGCACCTCCACGCATGTTCATTTTTAAATTGCTCAACTTCAGAGACCGTGATCTCATACTCCGAGAGGCCCGGAAGATGGATACTATCTGCCACAAAGCTTGCTGCCTCATGTTTTTCCCGGTCTTCTCGGTGGATACCCAAAAGAGGCAGAAATCGTTCAATGCAGTCAAGCAATCCCTCCGCTCCTGAAACATCAAGTATAGTAGGATGTTCTCGGCACGTCTGCGGGTGGCCGATGGTGAGACGGTTCAATTTTTCACAACACCAGAGGATGCAGCACAGTGGGTGAATACCCTGCCATGCATGTGAACCGGTGACATCGAGACCCTAGCCTGGGTCTGGGCAGTATAAGTTACACCCTGCTTTGGTACACTTTCCTGCTCTTAGAGGCTGGGGGGGAATGGCCACTGAGACTGGACACCCTGTGCTAACCTTGTTTTTCAAACTCCAAAGATGCGCTAGTGGTGCAGGGCTACCAGCTGCCCATATCCATACTTCTGATGACTTCAGGGAGGGGGCCGGCTGCTAAGTACAGGTAACTGCCACTTTTGATCCCTGAACTAATGGATACGAGACCGACACCCACACTTTTGCCTGTGCTGTAGTTTTGGAACCCTTCTCTTTACCGCAGACCCGGGCTTGAAGCCACTCCCTAGCCCCACCAGTGCACCCAGCTCTGTGGGTACCCAGCCCGGCCATGTTATTGGCCCAAGGGATTATGTTTGTCAGTTACCAGCACCATACCTCTGTCTATCTGCATAGCCAGACACTAAACACAAGCAGTTCAAGTTTGTACCCCTGGTTCAGCCAAGTGACTCCTGTTCTCTCTATCCTGCTCTGTTGGTGGCATCTCCGCAACACCCCTATGCACCTAGTGCCCAGGTTCACATCGCCTACTTGACTTATGTTTATGACCCTATGTGGTTGCTAACCATGCTTGTTGGGGGGATCCAAGTGCATTTAAGTTGGAATGGGTGCACAGGGTTTGGGGGGAGTTGGGGGTTGATGTTTTTTGTTGCTGTTTTTGTTTAAATTTTTTTAAGTTCTATGCTAGTTGCTGAAGGAATATTACTTTTACATGTAACGCAGGTGGTGCAGACCTGTCTGCAACTGCCAGAAGGCTGCCAGTGGGGGATGACTCCCCCAGTGACTGTCTTTGGGGATCCAGATGCAGGGCCGAGACCTTCCTATATGTCCCTCTACCTCCCCTCATGGCCCCCTGACAGTGATCTCCTAGGATGTCCTGGGGTTAAATTCCAAAATTAAAAGAGCCCTAGTTTTTAAATTTCTCAAAAATACTCTCCTGATATTTGCATTCTGCAAGAAACACACCTTGTGGGAAGTAGGGTCCTTAACCTCAAGAAACCGTAGATAGGTCACTACTACAATGCCACCCATTCCACCCATGCCAGGGGGGTTAGTATCCTAATACGCAAATCCCTCCCGTTCACACTCATGGATCTGCATCTGGATACTGAGGGTAAATATGTGGTGCTCCACGCAAATGTTGATGGCATGTCTTTTAAACTGGTGGGACTGTACAACCCTCCTCCAGCCTCCATTGGACTCCTTAACAAGATAGCGCAGATAGTGGCGTCATACTCGGTTGCTGCAGTGAACTTGGCTGGGGACTTCAATATGATACCATGCCCAAATATGGACAAACTGTCTCCTGACCTGGCTACGGATTCTCCACTCTCCCATTGGGCAACGACATTCGGCCTCACAGACGTTTGGAGATGGAAGCACCCGGAGACTAGGGGTTATACCTGTTGCTCAGCCACATACGCAGCTATGTCACGCATTGACCTCATATATGTCAGCAGTCCTGTCTTAACTAAGGTATGGGAGATATCTGCCCTCTCCAGGGGGATCTCAGACCATGCCAGCAGTCCTCTGAAACTGCACACTAGGGTGGCCCCAAATAATTGCCTATGGCGTCTATCGAGATATTGGGTCTCGGGTGAGCATGTTGAACCTGTGATGGAATCTGCTATCATGACATACTAGTCCTCTGACCCTACTGGGACAGAGTTGCCTGCCCGATGGGAAGAGTTCAAACTTCATGTTAAAACGCAATATCACTCTGCCATAGAGTCAGCACGCTCTTCCTCCCAGGCAAAAATACTGATAATGAAGAAAAATGCTCCTGCGCACAAGTGGGTAACCGGACAAGCAGTGTGAACACACAGGCCTTGCTGCCCTCAAGGATGGGGGATCCTAGCAGACAACGAGAAAAAAGAAAGAAAGGGCGCACCAGGCATGTGCATTATCCTTTAGATACAAATGTATTAAAACTAATGATAAAAAGGAACTACTTACAAACAGAAGTGGAAGATCTCAAATGTATAAAAACAATCTTCAAATCACAGCATGCAGTCAAGGAGCAGCAGAGCCCACCAAAGGTACCGAAGGAATGCACAGGAGTCACTGCTGGCTGACGCATTTCAAGGGGAACGTCCCCTCTTCCTCAGAGCAGGGCAGTGAATCCTCATTCAGCAGTCCCCTTTTATAAGTGAATATGTATAGGTATACCCACATGCACCTTCAGTCAATCAGACCCAATCATAGAGGCCCCTCCCTTCTATTACCCCAACTGGGTGGGCGGACCAGCAAATAAATAAATGGATCAAATATTAAAAATAGTAATAAATAAAAAATACTACAAGTGATATTATTAATAATAAACACCGGAAGTGACCAAAGCAATATTAATACTAATGGTAAAAAAAGCGCCCACTAGAGGGGCATAGCCAGACCCCTGCCAGCTACAGTGCATACCGTACATTTGATATATGAAAGTGTTGAGTAGGGGAACCCTCATTAAATCGTGGTGAATACTGGTCTCATCCGTGGTTGCTAGTGGCCTCTGTAGATAGCGAGGGGCCGTGCTGCCACGTGTACACCATTCTCTATGGTGCAGGCTTACTTCCTTGATGTTATTAAGTCATGGAGCGCACGCCAAGCGTATCTGCGCTCCAGGCAAAAGGAAGAGGCGGACCTGGCGCGACCTCCTCTGCGATGCCCGTCGCTCGTCAGTGATGTAAGCGGCGCCATATTGCTGGGGGCAGCATTACGAAGGTCAAAATAGACCTGTATAGACATATAGGGGAAAAAACGCTTTTAGGCCAATAAGATGCAGTGTTTTTTTAGAGAGCCCAGCGGGAATACACAATTGCCAATCTGACAGTGGTATAGACAGGACAAAAATAGTAATATAAAATATTATGCAACCGTACCATGTGTGTTGACTAGTAACATTTAAGTGATTAGATTTATCAGGGAATAGCATGTAGGGGTTTACTGAGGCTGCTGCCCAGAGGTTAGAGACTAGGTGTGTTGAAAATGGGGAGGAGAGTCAGAGGAAGGATCTGCTTGTGGCTCTGAGGGAGGTTCAGCTTCTCAGACTCTCGGTTGCCAAAAAGCAGCTACTCTACCAATCACAGAGGGTGTTTGAGTAGCCAACAGACACCACCCATGTTGTCAACATCAAAGACGGGTCAGGGAGGTTGCTGTCAGATCCAAGAGAAATAAATGCTTGCTTTGCGGCCCACTATAGGGATCTATAATCCTCTAGAGCAGATTTCCCACCCAGAGAACTTCAATCCTTCCTTTACGATAGCCCTGGAGGTTCCGATCACTCTAAAAGAAATTCAGATGGCTGTGGCCTCTATGCAGGCTGGCAAGACCCCGGGGGAGGATGGCCTCCCAGCCAAGTTCTTCAAAACCCACTGTGCCTCAGTAGCAACAAGAGTTAGACGGGCCCTCTTAGCGTCTCTCAGGGACAATGCGTTGCCACCCTGTATGATGCGAGCTGTCATTGTGGTCATTCCCAAGCCGGGGAAGGACCCCGAACTCTGCCTCTGATCTTACAGACCAATTTCACTATTGAATGTGGATGCTAAAATCCTCACTGAAGTACTTGCTAACCATCTTAATGCAGTGATACTTTCTTTGATACATGGGGATCAGACAGGCTTTATGCCAGGCAAAGGAACAGATCTTAATTTGAGGAGATTGTTTACAGTGATCGATCGGGTGGCTGGGAAAGGGGGAGAGGAGGTGATCGCTTCTCTGGCCTTTAACTCAGTGGAGTGGGACTATTTGTGGAATGTACTCCAGAGATTTGGCCTGGGTCCAACCTTTATATCATGGCTTCGGATGCTATACTTTGGCCCGACTGCTAGGGTTCGGACTAATGGCCTTTTCTCTGCTTCCTTCCCGCTCCGTCGAGGCACCAGGCAAGGCTGCCCCCTCTCCCTGGCTCTATTTGCTCTTGCCATTGAGCCCTTGGCAATCCTATTCTGGTCCTCCCCAGTGGTCACTGGTATATCAGTCCACCCCATTGTCGAGAAAGTATCTATGTATGCTGATGATACCCTCCTTAATGACCCCCACCAATTCCTGTCGGCAGCCCTGGAACTGATTGACTCGTTTGGCAGGTCTTCAGGGATAAAAATCAATTGGGACAAGTCGGTTCTATTTCCCCTAAACCAGAGAGGATCCCCCCGGACCTACCCACCCCTCTCCAATGGGTGGATAGCTTCAAATATCTACGCATCCAGATCCATAGAGACCAATGTACGCCCGGTTCTCCAGCGGCTCATACAGCAGAGCTCTGTCTGGAAGAATCTGACACTTACCCCCGTAGGCCGTGTTAACCTAATTAAAATGTCCTTCCTCCCTAAGTTCCTATATGTATTTAGAAATGCCCCAATTAGCATACCTAGCTCCTTTTTTATCAAACTAGAACAAATAGTCAGCTCATTTGTATGGCAGGGGTCGTTACCGAGAGTGGCCAGGTCCACACTCCAACTTTCATTGTCGGAGGGTGGTCTTGCTCTCCCCGATTTTAGGAAATACTATTGGGCTGCGGTCCTGGTAACAGTGAGGTGGTGGTTCACGCAGGATCACCTAAGCTGACCACCTCATCGGTCAACTTAGAGGCGGCTATATTGGGATCCTACTCTGAACTGAATAACTGAGTCTACAGAGGGCCTAGATTCACCACACAAATCACTACCCACATGAGGACCACGGTGCAGGTCTGGAAACAAGTCTCGAGGCTTCCTGAGGAGCCACAGATGTTCTCTCCCCACACACCCCTGTGGGGCAATCTGTCAATGCCCCATCTGGGGACTGTGCCCGATCTGCAACTGTGGGCCCGATATGGAGTGAAAACGCTGAGAGACATCATGCCTGAGGAATGTCTGCTCTCCTTTGGAATGCTAAAGAGTAAATTTGGGCTTCCCCCATGGATGTAATTTAGGTTTCTGCAGCTCAGGCACTCCGTCCTGGCATCCTGGCATTCCCGGGTCCTTTTAAGGTAGAACCTCATTCGGTAGAGAGGCTGCTTACATCCCGCATCATAGACAGAACGTTATCCTCCATCCTCCAACCTCCATCACCTGTGTGGGTAGCTCTGGGGCTACCAGAGCTTTATCGGCCTGGTAACGTGACCTCCCAGCTCTAACAGAAGAGGATTGGTCAGAGGGCCTACAACAGTCTATCCCTCTTATGATCTCTGCAAGGGACAGATTTATACAGTTAAAATTTCTGCACAGGGTATATTACACGCCACAAAGGTTAGAAATAATGTACCATACCTCTGACGATAAGTGCCCTAAATGTAATAGAGAGGTGGGCAACTACATACATATGGTGTGGCTTTGCCCGTGAGTGCAGGAGTTTTGACAGGCAGTGGAGGCTGACATGAGCTTAATTAGTGGGATATCCATCAAGCTTGATCCCCTGATCTTACTGTTGGGTATCACGGACAATTTGCCCACTACTACCCACAAAAGACTGTTTATCTTTTATGCTGCATTTTATGCCAGGAAAACAATCCTACTCTAATGGAAAGCGGGAGAGCCACTTTGGACCTCCGTCTGGAGGGAACTAGTGAATGCGGCTCTCCCTCTTTACAAGCTAACATACATGGGACGAAACTGCCCCAAAAATTCCATAAATATGGTCGGCATGGGCAGGGGCTAGATGTCTCACGGTATAGCTCCATTTGAAGGGCCCCATCCCACCCTTCCCTACCCCTCTCGGAGACCCTCCATGCCTCCCTGTTTAGTAATACAACAAAAATAAATGAAGTGCTAAGTGCTCAAAAAGTGCATAGGTGCTCCAATATTGTTGCTGGTGCTCTACAAATAGGAACGGTGCCACACTCCCCTGTTGTGACCCCACTCACCAAATGGCATGGACCCACAGCTTTACAGTCTGGGGTCAGAAAAGCTGAGATCAAATAGGATCAGTTGTGGGACATAAGGAGTTCTCTGGAGTGTCTCATAGTGGTGGTTTCCATAAATATTCAAAGGAGCTCAGTCAAATTCATATGTGAAAGACAAAAAGGGAACTAATAGTGAAGTACTGTATGGATGTAGAAAAATTGCGCTGGCTAGGTGCTACTTACAAGAAACCAAAATAAACAGGCATCAGCATGAAGCTCTAGGTGCGCTGCTGGTCGGCGTGCATTCCATAGAGGATAAAGGTCATTGACTGGCCAAGCATGTCTCCAGACCTAAACCCTATTGAGCATCTGTGGGGTATCCTCAAATGGAAGGTGGAGAAGCGCAAGGTCTCTAACATCGACCAGCTCCGTGATGTCGTCATGGAGGAGTGGAAGAGGACTTCTGTGGCAACCTGTGAAGCTCTGGTAAACTCCATGCCCAAGAGGGTTAAGACAGTGCTGGAAAATAATGGTGGCCACACAAAATATTGACACTTTGGGCCCAATTTGGACATTTTCACTTAGGGGTCTACTCACTTTTGTTTTCAGTGGTTTAGAAATTAATGGCTGTGTGTTGAGGTATTTCGAGGGGACAGCAAATTTTCACTGTTATACAAGCTGTAGACTCACTACTTTACATTGTAGCGTGTCATTTATTCAGCGTTTTCACATGAAAAGATATGATAAATATATTTTCAAAAATGTGAGATATAAGGGGGGTTTGTTTGACATAACATATATATTTATTGTAAATAACTGTTAACGATTCTTTATATATACATATATATATATATACATATATATATATATATATATATATATATATATATATATATATATATATATATATATATAAATATATATATATATATATATACATATATATATATATATATATACATATATATATATATATATATACATATATATATATATATATATATACATATATATATATATATATATATATATATATATATATATATATATATATATATATATATATATATATATATATATATATATATATATATATATGTATATATATATTATTCTACCTGCATTTAAATGCTATTATTACTGTCATTTTTATATCATTTTTAATTTATTAGTAAATAACATTTTGTAAATCCTGAAATATGGTTTTACCCATGGCATGTTCTATTACAGTTATACGGGTGTTTATCAATTATGAAAAATATTTTATTTTAATTTAGTAATAAATATTTATACTTGTATACTTTATTCAAATTATTTTTTAATGATTATAAATGTATTTTGCATTTATATGAATGGTGTATAGCTGCATTACATATGTGGATTACATTAATTTACTATACACCATTAACATTTAAATAGGCACATGTATGATCTTTAAAAATTGATAAAAACAATGTTTTTTTTTATAATTAGGTTAATGTATATTGTGTAGGGGGAATTTAACTTAATTATTTTATTAATATATAATAGATAGTAGAAACTACCAACCCACGCAAATGGAAGCTGGTTAAACTAATATAGATTAAGGAGCAGGACGTTATAATGGTGATTGAAAAATGAAAAACAATAATTAACAAATTAATTGCAAACCGCGCTCCCTGTAAAGTGCAAGTGCAGATGACACACTCTAATGTAAACAAAGTAAATGTAGTATATATGTATATAGTGTCAATAGTGATACTCATAGGTAAATATCACATAAGTGAAAATAGCAAATAATCAAACATCAAAAATTGAAAAATCAAAAACAAAACAAAAACAACTGAAAGCAACAGTTCAAATTCAAAATGAGGTCAAAATTCAAAAAAAGTGTTCAAATAATGTTGAAATCGACTCTTGGATGAATCCTCCTGGGGTTCAGCAAAGCATCAGACAACAGTAATCCACCACCATCACCGGCCGCACAGCCTACTCACCAGATTGTGGTGACTCCCATGACAGGAGTCAAAGTCTTGGCTGTTCTTGAAGCGTTCTTTGACTCCTGTCATGGGAGTCACCACAATCTGGTGAGTAGGCTGTGTGGCCAGTGATGGTGGTGGATTACTGTTGTCTGATGCCTTGCTGAACCCCAGGAGGATTCATCCAGGAGTCCGATTTGAACATTATTTGAACACTTTTTTTGAATTTTTGACCTCATTTTGAATTTGAACTGTTGCTTTCATTGTTTTGTTTTGTTTTTGATTTTTCAATTTTTGATGTTTGAATATCATTTAGGTGATATTTACCTATGAGTATCACTATTGACACTATATATATATACTACATTTAATTTGTTTACATTAGAGTGTTTCATCTGCACTTGCACTTTACAGGGAGCGTGGTTTGCAATTAATTCGTTAATTATTGTTTTTCATATTTTATTAATATGTTGGGGAATAATGTGTGCTGATTCGTGTTCAACTTTTTGTATTTTACACTTCCTCATACTGTAATCCCGCTACATCACGTGAGATTACAGTGAGAGGAGCCGTTCTCAGGAGTTCCCGGCGTTTGTAGATTGCTTCACAACTCAATATGAGAAGCGAGCTACAGACCTTCATAAACAGGCACTCAGAGGAGAGCGATCTCCTCTGAGAATGTCTGAGAACTGAATACCGGTATTTTACTGCAGTTTCAAAAAAGGACACCTAAATATGAAAAATGAATATGTTACAAACGTTATAAAAACCTTTGATCAATTTTTGTAAAAACATGTAAAGATAAGATATTTTAATATTTTTAATAAACCAATAAAAAATAAAATAAAATAAAAATAATAATTAAAAAAATTAAAAAAAAAAAAAAATAAATAAAAATAGATATAAAAATATAAATGAAAGTAAAAATAAAATAAAACAAAAATGAAAATAAGAAAAAAATATAAGAAAAAAGAATAAATTGGGAAAATAAAAGAATAATAAAATTTTTGAATGCCAGTGCAACCAGCAGATACTATCAATTGGAAAAGAAGCAACTGAGATCCAATTTAATATTTAGGCCCAACGGACGCATAGTACCAAGCCTATCAATCCATTGGGTCTCGTTTTGTGAGATAGCTTTTTTGAGATTAGATCCCCTCCAATGTCCCTCTACCCTATCAATTTCACAAAAGATCAAACCCCTTGGGTCTCTATTGTGGAACAGTCTAAAATGATTAGACAAGCTGTGGTGTTTGTAACCTTTTTTTAATTCTGTTTACACGCTCCCTCAATCTGATTCCCAACTTCCTCGTGGTCCTCCCCACATACTGAAGGCCACATGGGACAGGACAAAACGTAAGTGACATGTGTAGTCTGGGGGTGGGTTAACGGTTTGGCCCAAGCATAAGTTCGGGTCAAACTTTGGTTGTTCAAGCAAACACCGAACAATATGCACACTATTAAAGTCTATGGGACACTAACATGAAAAATCAAAAGTGCTCATTTTAAAGGCTTATATTCAAGTTATTGTCATAAAAAGTGTTTGGGGACCTGGGTCCTGCCCCAGGGGACATGTATCAATGCAAACAATTTCTTTAAAAATGGCCATTTTTCGGGAAAAGTGATTTTTTAATGCTTAAAGTGAAACAATAAAAATGAAATATTCCTTTAAATATCATGTCTGGGGGGGGGGGGGGGGGGTGTCTATAGTATGCCTGTAAAGTGGTGCATTTTTTCCATGTTTAGAACAGTACCGCAGCAAAATGACATTTCTAAAGGAAAAATTGTCAGTTAAAACTGTTTGCGGCTGTAATGAATTGTCGGGTCTTGGCAATATAGATAAAACTCATTGAAAAAATGTCATGGGGTCCCCTCCAGTCCATTACCAGGTCTGGTATGGATTTTATGGGGAACCCTGCGCCAAATTTAAAAAAAATGGCGTAGGGGTCCCCCCCAAAAACCATACCAGACCCTTATCCGAGCACGGAACCTGGCAGGCCACAGGAAAAGAGGGGGGATGAGAGAGCACCCCCCTCCTGAACCGTACCAGGCCACATGCCCTCAACATGGGGAGGGTGCTTCGGGGTCTGACCCCAAAGCATCTTGTCCCCATGTTGATGGGGACAAGGGCCTCATCCCCACAACCCTTGCCCGGTGGTTGTGGGGGTATACGGGTTGGGGGCTTATTGGAATCTGGAAGGCCCCTTTAACAAGGGGTCCCCAAGATCCCAGGCCTCCCCCTATGTGAATTGGTAACAGGGTACATTGTACCCCTACCATTTCACAAAAAAAGTGTCAAAAATGGTAAAAAAGACAAGAGCCAGCTTGGGACAAGTCCTTTATTAAAACACCTACCGCACTGGAAATGATGTCTGACATCTGAAATGTCAATGTTTCAGATGTCAGGCATCATTTCTGGTGCGGGATGTCTGGCATCCTTGACGTTATGGTCCTTGACGTTTGACATAATTTCTGGCGTGACCACGGCATGTGCACTGGCTCAACAAGGCGTCCTCACCCCCATTTGGAACCAAATGTCTCCATTGGGGTGGAGGGGGATATAAAAGGGTGGCAGTCACAATTAGGTGTTATGGTCCAGCATAGGAGGGGGAGAAGATATCCTGGTGGTCTTTTTATGCAGGTAATTAAGCTACTTTGAGGCAATGCGTTTTGGTTCCTATCCCTAACTGGTGGGAGACTTATTTGCATTGATTTTGTTATTTGTCCTAGGTTTATAAGGTGGCCTCTGATGAGTTGGAGCTCTATGGAAAAAAAAAAACCTTTTTCTCCCCTCCACCCCCCTCTTGGTTTCTACCTTTATCTGAGAAGGGAATACGAATGTGGATAGTGAGGATTATCTAAAATTTATGGAATGTGTCATCAACATTGCTAGCCCCAGGTAGGCTTTTCTGCCTTATCTTTTGAGTCACTGGATTTCTATCCTTGATATTGATTATTTATTGTTTTCCCCATAGATGGACCATTAGGGGGCATCTGTTTACACATATACCTCTCTCTCTATGGTTACACCAATTGATCCAAATTGATTCATCCCTATGACTCTGGAGCCTCTAAAATATTTTAAATTTATTCATTGAATATACAGGTAATTAAGTGACCTAAGTTTTGTTGTCACTCGATCTTTTCCAATCCAGGAAATTAAATTCAAGATGTATATCTGTGTATTTTATATTTGTTATCTTTTTTGTTTTTCTAAAAATCTTTTTTCTATTTTTTGACTCTTTAGTGACCATTTACACAGTGCCTGATAATAAATCTCCTGAAGAAGCCATTGGTATGGCGAAACATGTAGAGGTTCATTCAGTTTGCACCCGTTTATGTATTGTATGATCATATTGGACATATTCATGTCTTTATACTACTTTTAATGTTCTTTAATAAATGTATATTGTTTTCTTCCTTTTTGTTGTATCTGTGCACCTTAAAAATTCCAAAATCCTTTTCTGAAATAAAAAGAATATGATAAAGGATATTGAGAACCTGGTAATGATAGTATACATATCCCGTAACTGGGAAAAAAAGAAATGTATAAGATTAATAAATTATAAAAATGGACAATTATAAAAGTGCAAATAATAAATGATGCATACTATCCCCTTTACCTTTGCTTAAAAAAACTCTGGTTTGGAACAAAAAAAATGATGCATAATAATGCATTATTAAATATATTATATAGAAATACTTATGTGCTAATATATGATCAATTTCACTTAATATCTTAATGAAGAGCCGCAAACATGATGAGTGCACTCAACCACTGCAAACAAATGATAAAAGTATATGTGAATGGTGAGCTTTTTCCACAATTTAAGTATTGTGTGTCAAATGTGTGTCAAAACTTATAAATATCACTATAATATAGTTTTAAATAGTAATGCACCAATCTTAGACACAATAACCACATTCAGTGAAACCATGCAAGAAAAATAAGCAATATCCCAAAAAATTATATCCAAAAAAATGTATATAGTGCACAGACATATAGGGGTGGATTTACTAAAGGCAAACAGACTGTGCACTTTGCAAAGTGCAATTGCACTCTGCAAGAGCAGTTGTTCCAGAGCTTAGTAAATGAGTAGAAGTCCTGCTGACTTCCACTATCCACTCATGTAAAAGCAAAAATGCTGTTTTTTTTTCTTTCTCTTGCATGTGTTTGGGTACTCTTTGCAAATTGAAGCTTTACCTCACTCACCAAGCTCTGGAGCAACTGCACTTGCAGGGCAATTGTACAAAGTGCACAGTCTATTTGCCTTTGGTAAATCAACCCCATAGTGTCCTCATCCAGTGTAACATCCAAAAAAAGTATTAAAAAAAAAGTCCAAAAAAACATTTTAAGTGATCCCGCAATGAGTTAAGATGCTCTATTAACAGACACTTTTCCTCTATTTGCCAGAGTAATCTTTTAAAATGAATATCCACCACCAGCCACCAGTGAGTGAAATGGCCGCTCACCTTAAGATATGACCATAAGGTCAAAAAATGCCCTTTGATCTCAATAGAGTCTCCAGGTTTTGTATACTTCCCCTTGCTAGGAACCGTCTCGCCCAAGATCCCCTTGCTGGGACTAGCTGGATCCACTCCTCACGCCTCCATTATATGCTCTTTCCTGCAGTACTACTCCTAATCTTCTGGTTCCTTTCACATGTGTTGTTTGGCTTCTGCTATCACCATGCATGATAATATAGCTGTATATTCAGCCAAAAAAAAGATGCCAGAGAGAACCTACAAATATAACAAGAAGCAAATGCCCACCAGGGGAAAAAAAATGCCAGAGGGAACCTACAAAAAAACAACAAACAACAAAAAACGTCCATAGCCTCCCTGACGGTATTCCCGAGTGTGGCTCGGGGTTAAATTTCAGCACCATTGGTGGTAACCCCCAACCACACTTGGGATTGCATTGCAAAATCCTGGTGTGGTATACTTACCTTGTGCCCAGGATCCTGCGATGTCCCCCCGCACTGTCTGTGGGCTCTGTCCTCCGCCCAAAGCCTCTCTGTGCCAGGCTCTGTTCCCTGCGAGCGTCGTGACGCATGGGGCGGGGTCTGGCGGCAAATTCAAAAAAATGTAAAAATCATAATACATACTTACAGATTACAGTACTGTATGAAATCATTTCCCATCCCTTTTGTCCCCAGTGCTTTGTCCAATGCCCTGCATGCAGTTTTATATGATATATACTATTCTTTCTGCCTGGAAACTGGAGATTGTCCATAGCAACCAAAAAGTGTCCCTTTACATCAAAAGTGGCTTTAGACCAGCTAGAAAACAGCAATAGTAAATTAGATCACTTGCAGAATTGCACGATAGTGAATCGTGGGGAAATTTATTTTATTATTATTATATTATTATTATTTTTTTATTATTTATATTTATTTATTATATTATAATTTATGATTTTGTGTTTCAAACTTCATCCCGGGATATCTATTAGGCTCTTGGTGGACAGATTTAAGTGTGTTATTGTTAAGAATTACAGGCCTACAATAAAAAAAAGCCAAATTTCCATGCAAAATAATTGTACTGCTTTCAGCACCTAAAATCCGAAATAATCATACTGCCAGGGAGGTTAAGGAAAAATTTGAGACACAGCAGGCAGGTTCAACCCCCTAGTATCTACCAAAAACTGAAAAATAAAAGACAAATAAAGCCCAACTTAATCCAAAGGTTTTTTTTTTCTCAAGAATGTTTTTATTATATATATATATGTCTGTAAGAGTTCCGATATTGTATTCTTCCCATGGGATGATCCCTATTCGGAGGTCTAGTAAATGTGAGACAAATTACGTATTTAAGTGTAATCCCTTAAGGGTCTTTGGTTATCTCTTGTATTTGAGAGGATGATACTGTGATGAGCGGGATAAATTTGTATAGTGCTAAGTACTTAGGCTGTGATGTTACTGGGTTGTGTTGACGGTGACATCCTGTTCAGGCCATTAGATATAGGTTGTATGTTTATCAAAGAGGGTCAGTGGGTGGGGGGAATTAGGGTAGGCCAAGGGGAGTGAGTATGGCTTTTTTTTTTTAATTAATATATTTTTTGTATTGGAATGTGAGGTTAAGGGTTACAACTTCTGTAATATTTTAAAAGCTGGTTCTGTCCTCATTTGGAATATTTCTCTTTCTTCCCTTCCTGTTTTGTTTGACAGTGCAGTAAACAGCCTGACTATGGTGTCTGCCTGGGAGTAATTACAAGATTTCCTGAACAGAAATATCATGTCTCTGGGCAGGTAAGATACTTCCTAGATGAGAATTTCACAATTTACCACAAGTTCAGCATTTTTAGAGTTTTCCAAAATAAACAAAAAAGTGCTTTATTAGTTTACCGATCTTTGCTATTTATTTTTCTAAAAACCAAATATTTTAGCTATGCAAGTAAGCAGACAAATGTATATATCCTAAAAAAAATAAATAAAAAATAATTGTTAAGGTTTATTAAGCAGATGTCATGTAAAACTGAAGGATAATGATAAATATAAAAATGAAACAGAAGATTATCTTGACACAGAAAATGCCTTTGCTATGCAAGTAAGCAGACATAGGGCACATGCAAATGCATATATTAAAAAAATATATAAATAGTTGAAGTTTATTATTTGGATGTCAGGAAGACTGGAGGATAATAATAATGATATTATTAGTAATCATAATACAATTAATTAAATTAAATATTTTAAATTAAAGTAATGGAACAGCAGATTATCTTGGCACATTCCACGAGTTTAAGGAAATGAGTCACGTTTAGGTTTAATTATTTCAATCTATATATGGTTGATAATAGCTGAGATATCTCACTAGTCACTTGTCAAAGGAATAGAAGATCAATTTACTAAATGTGATATGTAAAGGGTTGTCCAACACAGAGATTTTTGTCTAGTGACACATCTAACATTGTTTATCAAGGGGTCATGTGCTAACAAAGGATATATAAAGAAGTTATTTAATGTAATCAAATTCAGAGTACTGTTGTCCTAAAGACAAAGAGTTGGGTAAAATACAACACAATGAAGAGAAGACCTGGATTTAGAATGAAGGGGCTTTGTATATTTCTCATATTCTTGCTAACACCAGGTATGTTTGCATATTACCATACTACAACAGACATTAGATATTACTAGCTTGTAAAAAAAATTAGTAAATCCTCCTTTTATTTATTTTTTTGATGAATTTGTATCACATATACTATTGCTATTGTTTATAGAAATATATTGTACTTTTTCAACTGAATAATTTAAAAAAGGTAAAGGGCATAGCCAACAGACACATGCAAAAAATATACCAAGTCAATGTGATCCCAAGTATTTGGATTAGTATTGTTTACAATACAAGTATTTCAGAGAAACTTAAGCTCCAAAAACCAAGGTGTAGTTAACTTGTGAATAAGGATTATAATTCTAAAGAGTGACTAAGAATGCTTGGCTGTTTTGTAGGATATCAGTGTACAAGAATCAGGGATTATGAGGGATAGAAAATAACTTAAACACGTTGATTGATAAAGTCTTTATTTTCTCATTTACTTTTGTCTAGCTGGCTCTCTTTTTGGCTAAGATAATGAAATGATGGTTAGACGTGGCTACAAATTGTCAGCATTGTTGAGCATGCTTATGGTTAACTTTTTAATAGGAATATAGGCAGCCCCAGGGTTACAGATTGTCTTGCTGGCTCTGCCCCTGGTCAGAAGATTTCACTTCACTTTCTGTCCCTGTGACAATTCGATTTTGACCATTTTGGGTTGTTGTGGAAACAAGGATTGGTGATAAAGCTTCAGAGACACCTTTTTCCCATGATAACTCTTATGCCCCGTACACACGGTCGGATTTTCCGATGGAAAATGTGTGATAGGACCTTGTTGTCGGAAATTCCGACCGTGTGTAGGCTCCATCACACATTTTCCATCGGATTTTCCGACACACAAAGTTTGAGAGCAGGATATAAAATTTTCCAACAACAAAATCCTTTGTCGGAAATTCCGATCGTGTGTATACAAATCCGACGGACAAAGTGCCACGCATGCTCAGAATAAATAAAGAGATGAAAGCTATTGGCCACTGCCCCGTTTATAGTCCCGACGTACGTGTTTTACGTCACCGCGTTTAGAACGATCGCATTTTCCGACAACTTTGTGTGACCGTGTGTATGCAAGACAAGTTTTAGCCAACATCCATCGGAAAAAATCCTAGGATTTTGTTGTCGGAATGTCCCAACAAAGTCCGACCGTGTGTACGGGGCATTACAGGAGTGAATTTCCCTGCCTAGGGGTAGATTTCCTCTCATTTCCTGTTGTCTCTCTCTGTTTGTAAGTATGAGTTGTATGTAAGTCAGGTGTTTGTAACTCAGGGACCACCTGTATTTCATGAAAGCAGTATTGAGGAATTTGTGTAAACAGATTTATTTAGTACCAGGGCTATTAGGACTAAAAATGTGAATTAGTATTAGGTCACCATTGGATACATCTGCCTCTGTACATGTGCATATTTTTTTTTACTCCGAGGGGTCAATATACTAAAGGATACTGCATGCAATATGAAGGTCACATGACTAATTTTTCAGAAATGTCGCATGCGATAATAAAACAGTAAATTCATCAAAGTAAAATATTGAATGTGAGGTAAATACCGCACATTTGTTAAAATAGTGAGATAAATACGGCAAAAAAACATGAGATTAATTTATTAAAGTCAATTGACTAAAAAACACACATAATCGTTATTTTTCACCAGGTGTTTGCTGGTGGTATTTTAGAAATGTACAAATTAACAATTAGAAGAAGTCTGCACTGGCCAGGAAATTAAAGTATACAATGTATCAGTGTGAGAAAATTCTCCTCTGAGCTCAGGAATGAAAATATATGGTAACATTTCATTAGAGGGAGATCGGTTTTGTGAATGAAATCACCATAGAATGTTTTCATAATTTCACAATATTGCTGAGTGCCTTCTGGTGCAGTGTTAGCCTGGAGCAAAAAAAGTGAAAAAATAACTCCAAAAATAACACAAAATTGAAATGCTAAATATCGCAAAATATAAATATTTAACACATTTGGTAAATAACGCATGTTGAGATAAATACCGCATGAGTTATTTTAACTCAAAAATTCATGCAGCATTTACCTCTTAGTGAATTGACCCCTAAATCTTTACTGTTGAATGAATTTGAAAGGCCAACTCAACCCAAAACTGATATTTCAGCCTTGCTGGGTTACTGCCAAGCTAAATGACACACATTTATATATCTAGTGGAATCCAGTTGTAAGATATAGGATTTTCAGTTTTCTGCAAAAGCACAATAAAAAAGTTGAACTCTATTAGTTTAGAAGACAAAACTACTGCCGAAAATTGACTTTTCTAAGCGTTAAATAAAAAAAATAAAACCTCCAGCCAGAAAGACAATATCAGGCTTCTGCAATAGTCGATCCAATATGCAGAATATGCAGAATAAGCAAATGAGGTCTAGGTGAGGACATATTTATTGTGAAAAAAGGCAAGCAACAAAAGCTACTGTAGTGAATTCTGTCCACTGGAGTGTATAAATACTTTAAAAATAGAATTTGTATTTGAATATGCTCATGATGAATAATATCCAGTGATGTTCTTAAAAAAAGTGTTTTTAAATTTGGAGTGTACATATGGTTCATTAGTAGTAACAAGTAGGAAAAACATTGTCATAAATGTTACCATAGTTAGCCAGAGGGTGTTGATCCAGTAAATATACAGCTATAAAAGAAGATACTATGTAATTACATGCTGCTCCATGCTGTCTGTGTGGTTTAATAGGTAATAAAAAATAAACATAGGACCATATTCACATACATACACACATAAATTTGTGAATGGGCAGGGATGCCCAAAACCCTTGATCTTGTATACACCAAAGTATTGCTACCTTTGGAAACAAATTTATATTCAGCATTAACCAAATACTGCACTTTTTCTGATTTTTATATGATCAGTAGAGCAGAACCTACCTATGGATTTCACCCGATAGGTAAGGTTGTAAACATCAAATTTATGTATCAAACTGTAAAAAAGACTACTTGAAAACATTTTTTCAATACATCTTCTAGCCAGGTTGAAGCACGTGTCCTACAGTTTACTGTTTATGGGAATTTCATGTATATTTGTGAATTCCATGTAAATTTGTATTTTGTACATAAGCCTACTGCAGCAATAAATTATTCAGTGTTTATTTCTATAGTTAATTTAGTTACTATAGGATTGTAATCACATCATATTTATCTAACTATGACTAACTAATTTACATATTTATCTAACTAGACTGTTAACGTGATTACTGCTATACTGCTATGCCAATGCCTTTTTTATATAAATTGACGTATTCCTAATGCAAGCTCATATTCTGAGAATAAAGAGGAAATAGTAACATATATCTGGGTCAGAAATGGCTTCTATGCTCACCGGCGACCAAAGAAAGTCCAAAGCTTAATATCCAAGCATGTCATATCACATCAAGCTTAATACAGCAAAGGTATTTGCTCCATTGTTAAAGTGGAACTTCACCTGAGAAGTGAAGTTCCGCTGATCCTCCTCCCCCCCTTTGCATGTATTGGATTTTTTTTTCCTGGGAGTGGGTATTTCACACAACCTCCTGGGATGCGTCACATGTCCCAGGAGACTGAAGGACCATTTAAAAAGCACAGAATCTCTCATGCATGCACAGTGGGAAGCTGGCTGTGAAACACCAAGAAGTCACAGCAGGCCTCCCACAAGCCAGATCGGAGCCCCGGGGACCTGAAGACTGACGAAGAACCAGCCCGGGTGATGACAGTGCTGGATCCCTGGATCCCAGTGCTGGTATGTGTCTCTATAATAAAAAAAAAAAAATGCTTACTGAAACACTTCTTTAGGTCCAATCTATAACCAAAAAGAATATATGCATGTAAAGTGAGCAAAACATAGTCATATAACAGTGATGGTGAACCTTGGCACCCCAGATGTTTTGGAACTACATTTCCCATGATGCTCATGCACTCTGCAGTGTAGTTGAGCATAATGGGAAATGTAGTTCCAAAACATCTGGGGTGCCGAGGTTCACCATCACTGTCATATAGCAACAAATGTTCAGAAATACATACAGGAATTCAGTGCCCAGAATAAAATAATGAGAAGGAAATGAGGAGGAAGAACCTAACGTTTCAGGGGTGTACCAGGAGGTTCCTGAGAAAGGGTGTTACTGCACCCCTGAAATGTTGGGTTCCTCCTCTCTCTTTTCACCAGGGTCTAGCTCTGCTTTCTTTCTCATTTTTCTATTCTGGATATTGACTTCCTGAAATATTAGTTACTATATGACTAAGTGGTGTACACTTTACCTATGTAAATACGTGTATTCTTTTTGGTCAGGGATTGAAATTAATAATGGAGCAAATGTGTTTTCTGTATTATGCTTGGTGTGATATACTGTACTTGGGTATTTGTATCTATTGTATAATTGTGCTGATATGCTAATACAAAGTTATTGCAAAAGCATTCTTCTTATGTGGGGTACTTACCCTTTATATTTAAAATGATTACACTCAAATTTGGCCCAGGCTTTCAGAGTTTCAATGTGATCTAATTTTTCAAATTCGGATTTCAAATTGCATATAATTTAAGGAGGGTCAGTGTTTGGCTTCAAAGAGAGCTGCTAGACAAGCTATTGTCATGTAGTAGGTATGAAAACACCCTTCCTTCGCTAATTCAAAGATAAAAATGGGAAAAAATGAGTTAATACACAAATCCTTTAAATTACAAGTTTGGATAGTGCCTTAAAACTCTTTGTGGTGTTACAAAACCACCACAAGCAATAATGACAATGTAGCTTTGGCTGGGAATTTATATTTTTTAACAATGGGTTTTGCCTACAGACCCAAATATAGGAGTTTTGTTGATTTTACGTATCACTAGTAAAAAAATAAATGCCATGATTCACAAAATGATTGTACAATTCTAAGCAATGTTTTCTATGGCATTCAGTAGTAAATTTGAAAAACCTTTAATTGAGGGGGTAATCTTTAAACATTTTATTTTACTATTGAACAACCTTCTTGATCCCCTTCAATCTGGATTTCGCCCCCAACACTCCACAGAAACTGCTCTTTTAAAACTCACAAATGACCTACTAACTGAAAAAAACAATGGACACTATTCTATTCTCCTACTTCTGGACCTTTCAGCTGCCTTTGACACAGTTGACCACCCCCTCCTCCTCAAAAAACTTTACTCCCTCGGTCTCCGTGACTGTGCTCTTCAGTGGCTCTCATCCTACCTATCCCAATGCACCTTCAGTGTCACTTACAGTTCTACTTCCTCCACTCCACTTCCCTTCTCTGTCGGGGTCACCCAAGGTTCTGTTCTTGGACCTCTTTTATTTTCAATCTACACCTCTTCCCTGGGTCAGCTGATAGCCTCTCACAGCTTTCAATATAATTTCTACGCTGATGACACACAAATCTATCTCTCCACCCCTCAACTCACCCCATCAGTCTCCTCACGCATCACTAACTTACTAACCGACATATCTGTATGGATGTCACACCACTTCCTCAAACTCAACTTGTCCAAAACTGAGCTTGTAATATTTCCTCCCCCATGTGCCTCTTCCCCTGATTTATCTGTCAAGAGCAATGGCACAACCATCCACCCATCCCCACATGTCAGGGTGCTAGGTGTTATCCTGGATTCTGAACTCTCCTTTCGGCCCCACATCCAATCACTTTCCAAAGCTTGCCGCCTCAACCTCCACAACATCTCTAAACTACGTCCCTTTCTAACCAATGAAACCACAAAGCTCCTGATTCACTCCCTGGTTATCTCTCGTCTCAACTACTGCAACTCCTTCCTCATTGGCTTACCTTTAAATAGACTATCCCCCCTTCAGTCCATCATGAATGCTGCTGCCAGACTCATCCACCTTACAAACCGCTCAGTGTCTGCTACCCCTATCTGCCAATCCCTCCATTGGCTGCCACTCGCCCAACAAATTAAATTCAAAATACTAACAATAAGTTACAAAGCCATCCACAACTCTGCCCCCAGCTACATCACTAGCCTAGTCTCAAAATACCAACCTAATCATCCTCTCTGTTCCTCCCAAGACCTCCTGCTCTCTAGCTCCCTCATCACCTCCTCCCATATCTGCCTCCAGGACTTCTCCCGAGCCTCACCCATCCTCTGGAATTCCCTACCCCAATCTGTCAGACTGTCTCCAAATGTATCCACTTTTAGGCTTTCCCTGAAAACTTTCCTCTTCAGAGAAGCTTATCCTGCCTCCATCTAACAACTGCACTATTTTCTCCACTAGCTCATCCCCCACAGCTATTACCCTTTTGTATAACTTGACCCTCCCTCATAGATTGTAAGCTCTAACGAGCAGGGCCCTCTGATTCCTCCTGTATTGAATTGTATTGTAATTGTACTGTCTGCCCTAATGTTGTAAAGTGCTGCATAAACTGTCGGCGCTATATAAATCCTGTATAATAATAATAATAATAATAATAATAATAATATTTATTACACCATTTATAAATCTGTGAATGATCACATTACTTGCAAATCTTATAACGGTGAACTATTAAATGGATTGTAAGAAGAGGTTTCACCATGTGAGACAGAAAGAAAGAAAGAAAGAAAGAAAGAAAGAAAGAAAGAAAGAAAGAAAGAAAGAAAGAAAGAAAGAAAGAAAGAAAGAAAGAAAGAAAGAAAGAAAGAAATACAGAGAGAGAGAAAACGCAAGAAAAGCATCAGTATGTAACTATACAATGCAAAAGAGTCAAGACTCGTAGAAAACAAACAAAGATAGAGGAAAGCGAGCAGAGGAAAATAAACTTTATTTTTACTTACTCGAGATGACAGGCAAGTAGATAGCACAGTCCTCTATCATAACTGGTGTAGCTTTCTATCCTAATAATTCTCTGCAGCTTGACAAGAATTATTTTTCTAACTCAAAACCTATAATTAAACTATTCAGGGTGGCATAATGAGGTGTAAGGTACTTTTACTGTGAATGACTGATTTGCTTCCAAAAGAAACACCCAAACCCAAGCACACTATCTCTACACAATTACCATATAGCAACTATCATTGTTATTATCGGTGTAGGCTCCTGCAATTAAGAACCTCTAAATGTGTGTGAGAGCAGTCACTTTTGACTTGGTTTAAAGATGTAGACTCCATGATGTCATCCTCATTCTTATTTCACTACCTAGGGAGTCACTAACCTGAAACAAGTATGCAGCCAATGAGGTCTGAAAAGTCAGATCTCAGGTTATACAGTCGTGTCCCAGGTTTGTGAATAATCTGCAAAGGCAGCTTCCATATGTCTATCTTCTTGTCTGTGAGCACAGTCTAGTTATGTGGACAGTAACTAAGAAAGGATTGAGACCAGTCAAGCAATGAACACTTTTAAAAGGTGGTAAGAAATGGAACCCTTCCCCCCTATTTTTATTGTGATAAGGTTGCTTTAAAAATATATACTGTTAGCCTTATTTAGTAAGTGGTTTGCAATTGCAACTAAAGAAAATCTGGCTGAACTTTGAAAGAATACTTATAATATTCCCATTGCATACGTTCCTAGAGATGGCAAAACATTAGGTGGGTGCTGTAGCAACTACCAGCTGGAGATTGGTCACATCATAAGCAATAGTATGTATTGGCATCAGTCCACAGATCTTTTAGATAATTTCCAAGAATGTATTCAACTAATCACATCATGATTTTAAGGTGCAACAATTCAGAGCCATGCAGGACCTGCATGACCTATCACATTCCAGATGAGGGGGTCCTGCATGGCTCCACAATGTGTCACCTTACTGCTGTGATGTGATAACCTAAATAAACTCTTGGACATTATCTTAAACATCTGAGCTGTGCTGGAGATAACAGGTCTCCGGGTGTGACAACATGGCTCTGTGCTTTAAAGCTTTTTATTTTCATTATAATTTCATTATCTGTATCTGTCCGGCTATCTCCTACTCTGTCTATATTTAGGTGATCACTTTTTATTCTTTCATCAGCTCAAGCCTCACAGCAGTCATCCAGCTCCCAGGACGAAGATGGCAAAATTTGCCCCCCCCCCATGTGGAGGGGGCTGGGCTAATAGCGGTGCGTGGAGAAAAAGCCTCCATTTTCACCTTTACAGATGTGATGGAGTGTGCATGTTTTGCACAGCACTTACAGGGCAGTCCATTCATTTCAATAGGCTGCCCTATGCATGACGAATGCACAAAATAACCTTTTTTTTAAAAAATCACACTGCGTTAAAAGGCAGGTGAATGAGAACAAAAGCAAGGTGTGTGTTGTGTCATTAAAAATAATATCGCCAATGCACACCTGTAAAAAGGCTGTATGTGTTTGTGTATTGCAGGAATACATGCAATTCTGCACACATTCCTGCAATGCACAAATGTCTGCCTAGGGAAGGGGGAATGATTTAAAATTCAAAGAGGTCTGGTTGCTAAAATTTGCAACTCTCTCTCCAATAAAACATTAAAGTAGGCCAATCACATCCACATTTCAAGTAAAATAAAATAAAACCACTTTACATAAGGTGTCCTCATCAGAGTCCCTCTTTATATCAAGTGCCCCCTTTACATAAGGTGTCCTCATCAGAGCCTCCCTTTACATCAAGTGCCCCGCTTTACATAAGGTGTCCTCATCAGAGTCCCCCTTTACATAAGGTGCCCCCCTTTACATCAGGTGTCCCATTTAGAGACCCTCTTTACATCAGGTGCCCCCATCAAAGTCCCCCTTGACATCAGGTGTCCCATCGAAGTCCCCCTTTAGCTCAGGTGTCCCATAGTGTGCCTCCATATATCAGCTGACCCATCACAGTGCCCCCTTACACAATGTGCCCTCATCAGAGTTCCCCCTTACATCAGTTGTCATCCCCCCTCCCCCTTGTACTCAAAGCTCTCCTGGAATGAAGGCAGCTTCTCCTTCCTGTCTCAAGTAATGTGATAGGTCACATGACTGTCAGTGAGGAGTGGCACCAGGGGTGCGCCCCTCCACCTCACCACAGCACGCGGGGCAAGTGCCCACACTGCATTACAGTTATTACCTTTTGTACCACTTGCCCCAACCTATTAGATTGTAAACTCTTATAAGCAGGGCCCTCTTAACTCTCTTGTACTTTATTATATTGTAAGTGTACTGTCTCCCTTTATATTGTAAAGCACTGAGCAAACTGTTGGCGCTATATACTGTAAATCCTGTATAATAATAATATTAATAATATTTTTTCAGTGGCTAGGGGCAGGCTGAATGGGTGCTGCATCAGTACATGCTCAGTCAGCCATTGACTTCACATATTTATTGGATACAAGAATAATGCTATCTCCCTGCTATAATTCTGGACTCTTTTCTGGTTCACCAGGAAATTTTGGTCATCCCTGGACACCTTTGTGTATTCCAGCTTCTACAGTTATATTCGCCAAGGTCCCTGATAGATATAAATGACAGGTGGTTTACTTCTGCAAAGTTAAACGTGATTTTCCTTCGTTTTAAAGTGACCCTTTAAAGTGATTTTCCATAGTTTTGGATATAATCAGAAATGGTTAGAACCCCTGTTGAGATGTTCCTGCTATTTTGGCTGCATTAGAGAAATTTCTGCTCACTTCCTCTGCTACTGACATAATTTTACAAGACAGGAAGTGAGAGAAACTCTCCATCAGTAACACAGATTGAAATATATATCCCTTACAGCATTCTATGTAGCCTCCCTTGCATGCAGCCACTAGCATTAAAGTGATTATGAGGGAAAAAAATGTATGTAAAAAATAACAAGCATATCATACTTACCTGCTCTGTGCAATGGTTTTGCCTCTTTTTGGGTCACCCACCGATGCTATGGGCCCCTCTTCCTTGCCAGGTGCCCCATAGCAAGTCTCTTGCTGTGGGGGCACTTGTGCGCGCTCGTTTCTGAGCCAGCTCTCTGTGTCCCTAAGCCCCACCCCCCACTCCTGCCTCACTGGCTACGATTGACAGCAGTGGGAGCCAGTGGCAAGGCACTTCCCTGCTCATTTTTCCTCCCCTCCTCCTTTCTCTAACTAATAGATTGGCTCACGTCTGTACTGCACAGACTGTACACTTTTAGTATTCCTGTTCTTGAACACAGAATGGAATACAGGGTGATGTTAAGATCTAGAAAATTTTTCAGAGAACCAGGACCAGATCAGTAGACCAATCATAAAGCAAATGTGTTACTTGAATAAAGACATGCAAGTCACAGGTAAACCCAAAAGAGGCAGCTATTAAGCTATGAGCATATATTGGTTTAGTTTCCAGACTTACCTGTGAGATCCTGAAACAGTACACTGTGTACGCTATGGCACCTTCTAGCTCTATAACATACCCCTTTGAAGCATTGATATTTTCCCCACCACTTGTGCCTTTCTGACAGATATAATGAAGATAATTAGTATTGGAATACAGAATGGTTCAGGCCTCCTGAATGTTTAGGCTCATCTACAGTGTATAAATGCTTTTAGGATATCATCCAACAGGCATAACCTATTAAAATTGTGCAATATACCTACCCAGACTAAAGATTGGGCAACACTTGTTTATCTAGCTGTGTTAGGAGTAATATATAGCAGCTATTAAACACTTAATGCAAATATGTTGGACACTATGTATTAAAATACTTTCAATATTCAAACAGTCAGGGATCAGATTTTTTGATGTACAGTAAAGTACACTGTATATATAAAATATTATATATTGTACTCATAAAGACACACATGCTGCTTCAATCATATATATATTTACTGTATATATACAATATACAGTGTCTCACAAAAGTGAATACACCCCTCACATTTTTGTAAATATTTTATTATATCTTTTCATATGACAACACTGAAGAAATGACACTTTGCTACAATGTAAAGTAGTGAGTGTACAGTTTGTATAACAGTGTAAATTTACTGTCCCCTCAAACACACAGCCATTAATGTCTGAACCGCTGGCAATAAAAGTGAGTACACCCCTAAGTGAAAATGTCCAAATTGGTCCCAAAGTGTCAATATTTTGTGTGGCCACCATTATATTACTAGCACTGCCTTAACCCTCTTGGGCATGAAGTTCACCAGAGCTTCACAGATTGCCACTCGAGTCCTCTTCCACTCCTCCATGACTACATCACGGAGCTGGTGGATGTTAGAGACCTTGCGCTCCTCCACCTTCCATTTGAGGATGCCCCACAGATGCTCAATAGGGTTTAGGTCTGGAGACATGCTTGGCCAGTCCATCACCTTTACCCTCAGCTTCTTTAGTAATGGGGTCGTTATCATGTTGGAATACTGCCCTGCGGCCCAGTCTCCAAAGGGGTGGGATCATGCTCGGCTTCAGTATGTCACAGTACATGTTGGCATTCATGGTTCCCACAATGAACTGTAGCTCCCCAGTGCCAGCAGCACTCATGCAGCCCCAGACCATGACACTCCCACCACTATGCTTGGCTGTAGGCAAGACACACTTGTCTTTGTACTCCTCACCTGGTTGCCGCCACGCATGCTTGACACCATCTGAACCAAATAAGTTTATCTTGGTCTCATCAGACCACAGGATATGGTTCCAGTAATCCATGTCCTTAGTCTGCTTGTCTTCAGCAAACTGTTTGCGGGCTTTCTTGTGCATCATCTTTAGAAGAGGCTTCCTTCTGGGACAACAGCCATGCAGACCAATTTGATGCAGAGTACGGCGTATGGGATGAGCAATGACAGGCTGACCCCCCACCTCTTCAACCTTTGCAGCAATTCCGGCAGCACATATACGTATATTTCCCGAAAAAAAACCTATGGATATGACGCTGAGCATGTGCACTCAACTTCTTTGGGCGACCATGGTGAGGCCTGTTCTAAGTGGAACCTATCCAGTTAAACCGCTGTATGGTCTTGGCCACCATGCTGCAGCTCAGTTTCAGGGTCTTGGCAATCTTCTTATAGCCTAGGCTAGTGATGGCGAACCTTGGCACCCCAGATGTTCACACCTGAGACTTTGTAACACTAACGAGTCACATGACACCGAGGAAAGGAAAATGGCTAATTGGGCCCAATTTGGACATTTTCACTTAGGGGTGTACTCACTTTTGTTACCAGTGGTTTAGACGTTAATGGCTGTGTGTTGAGTTATTTTGAGGGGACAGCACATTTACACTGTTATACAAGCTGTACACTCACTACTTTACATTGTAGTAAAGTGTAATTTCTTCAGTGTTGTCACATGAAAAGACATAATAAAATATTTACAAAAAAGTGAGGGGTGTACTCACTTTTGTGAGATACTGTGTGTATATTTAAAAATGTCTTAGTTCAGGACTAAAAAAATACGCTTGAAATATACAATATTTATTTTGGTCAGGCAAACATGATTTATTTTTTAAGTACTATATATTTGCCACTTTCAGGAAACAAGTACATGTATACCTGTTTATATAAACACTATTGTTTGTATGTTCATGCTCCACTGTATACAGTTTTCTTAAGCAAATCATTGAATCAGTTTCTTACCTTGACATTCATACATGTGCGAGTTGGGGAATACAGGCTAATCTGTGGGGGTGCCTATGATTCTTATTTAGCACGTTTTGGATTCATGAAACTGAATAGTGTTGCAGCACCATGCGGTTCTATGTGGCCACATTTAAAAAAAAAAGGGTCAGGGACATTTCCCGCAGGTACAACAGACTATTCAAATGAATAGGAGGCTCTGCCCACACAGACGCGAGCCACGCCCCCTGCACAAGTGTAAATCTTACAAGTGTAAGCCTTAGGTTTTACAGACACTTTCTATCCAAACAAAAGCACTCGCTGCTCCAGGTGAGACAGGAAATCTAATGATATCATGGGTACCCGCCTCGGCTCGCCTCCGCATACGATCAACACTGAAGAAATGGCTGCACTCCAAGATCCATCAAAATTCTTATTTAATGAACAAACATCCCAACTGTTACAAACAGTTCAAATGGTAGACGCATTTCACACACAAACAGGTGCGCTTATTCACCTGTTAGTGTGTGAAACGCGTCTACCATTTGAACTGTTTGTAACACTTGGGATGGATCTTGGAGTGCAGCCATTTCTTCAGTGTTTACAGACACTTTGCAGTAGAACTACAGACAAAATTTTTTTTTTTCATTTTGGATGAAGTAAGAGAGGGTTATACTCCTGTCATTTTTTTTTCCATCTGTGTCCCATTAGGGAGATTTACCTTTACTTCCTGTCCCACAGCCAAAACAGGAAGTGAGAGGAAATCCCTGCAAATTAAGGGAATCCCTAGGTCACCAGAAATTCCATATTGGAAGATTTCCATATTACTTTTTTGGGGACAGCCCAAAATCTGTGATTTTCTTTTACTTCCACTCTCAGTGATAACGGTAAACAATATGAATAGAGAGGGTGAATCTCCCTAACAGGGGCAGGAACAGAAATAAAACTTAGTAGTTCTAATCCTTCTCCACTCTTTCCAAAACTAAAAAAAAAGTTTTGTCTTTAGTTATACTTTAGTACATTTTAAAAAGATGATGTAGATAATGTGTGGGAATCTCAATATGATTGCCATAGAACAGTTAGTATGCTGTGTATCTTGGGAGAATTGCCTTCTAAATGGAGAGACAAGGGGTCCTTTAACCACTTCAGCTCTGGAAGATTTACAGTACCCCCCCTTCATGACCAGGCCATTTTTTGCAATACGGCACTGCGCCACTTTAACTGACAATTGCACGGTCGTGCGGCACTGTACCCAAATAAAATGTATGTCACTGTATTGGTGTCACTGGTCCCCAAAAAGTGTCACTTAGGGTCATTGCTGCAATGCCGCAGTCCCGCTTAAAATTGCAAATTGCCGTCAGTACCAGTAAAAATAATTAAAAAAAAATGTAAAGTCCCTAAATCAATCCCCTATTTTGTAGATGCTATAACTTTTGCACAAACCAATCAATATACGCTTATTGGAATTTTTTTTTACTAAAAATATGTAGCAGAATACATATTGGCCTAAATTTAACCACTTCAGCCGTGGAAGAATTGGCTGCTCAATGACCAGGCAATTTTAGGCAATACGGCACTGAGTCGCTTTAACTGACAATTGCGCGGTCGTGCGACGCTGTACCCAAACAAAATTGACGTCCTTTTTTTCCCACGAATAGAGCTTTCTTTTGGTGGTATTTGATCATCTCTGCGGTTTTTATTTTTTGCGCTATAAACACAAAAAGAGTGACAATTTTGAAAAAAACACAATATTTTGTACTTTTTGCTGTAATAAATATCCCCAATTTTCTTTTAAAAAAGCAAATGTTTTCCTCAGTTTACGCAGATATGTATTCTTCTACATATTTTTGGTAATAAAAATTCCAAAAAGCGCATATTGATTGGTTTGCGCAAAAATTATAGCGTCTACAAAATAGGGGATAGATTTATGGCATTTTTATTATTATTATTTTTTTAATAGTAATGGCGGCGATCTGCAATTTTTATCGAGACTGCTACATTATGGCGGACACATTGGACACTTTTTACACCTTTTTGGGTCGATTGACTATTAAACAGTGATCAGGGCTATAAAAATGCACTGATTACTGTATAAATGTCACTGGCAGGGAAGGGGTTAACACTAGAGGGCGATCAAGCGGTTAACTGTGTTCCCTATGCGTGTGTTCTAATTGTGGGGGATGGGACCGACTATAGGAGATAAGAGATCGTGTTTCCCAGCTCATAAGAACTCACGATCTCTCTCTCCTCTCCTCACAAAACTGGGATGTGTATGTTTACACACGCACATCCCTGTTCTGCCTCTCGTGCCTGCCGGTCTCGAGCATTGGCACCCCGCGCCTGCCATCCCACTTAAAGGGGCCGACGTATAGCTACGACGGTTCGCGGGATCGTGCCGACCTGCCGCAGTATAACGACGGCATTTTTTTTTTTTTGGATATATATTATAGCAAAAAGTCAAAAATATGTTTGTTTTTTTTTCAAAATTGTCGGCCTTTTTTTGTTTATAGCACAAAAAAATAAAAACCGCAGAGCTGATCAAAAGAAGAGAAACCTCTATTTGTGGGAAAAAAAGGACATCAATTTTATTTGGGTACAGTGTCGCACGACAGTGCAATTTTCAGTTAAATCTATGCAGTGCCGTATCGTAAAAAATGGCCTGGTCAGGAAGTGGGTAAAACCTTCCGGGGCTGAAGTGGTTAAAGAGGTGGAGATCTACCCAAACCAACACGGGAGAAGTCAAAGATCATTGGGCTTCTCAAAGATCGTGTTGTTCAGAGGAGCAGCAGAACCTGCTGCGCTTGTGAATGAGCCCTTAGTTGCATTCAGCAGCGGCACCCTTAGGCCTCGTTCACACGAAAGTTGGGTTGGTTATAAAACAGGAGGATATAACAGAAGTCTATGGCTAAGTGCAGCTAACCGATAGGAAAGCTGCACTGCACCCGCGGTGTGGGTAAACCGCAGCACATCAGTGTAAAAGCAGCCCTATACTATTAAGCCCAGTGTATTGTTTCACATTGACCTGAAGATCTCTTCTCTCCTGGTGCTGGCACCACTCTGGAGACCTCTAGCTGGGATAAGAGGTGGAGTGCAGTTGTTATCACTCCGCATGGGACAGGAGTCGGCACTACAGAGGAGGCATCAGTTTATGCAGCTCTTGCTTCCTACTACAGCTCCAACTTTACAAGTAGTCCCTCTTCAATACACTCTGATGCTCTACAATGGTGGGTCAGCAAGCAAGCCCAGACTATGATCTACTGGTCACCTGTCTGCGATCTACTGGTTGCTGATCCCCGTTCTAGATTGAGATCAAAGAGACAAGGTGGTCATTTAATGGTTTTGCTTTGGGGTCAATTCAAACATAGTTATGGCATCGATAACAGCAGCCTTTTGTTCTGTTAGTTTAACTGGATGGATAATTGGAAGTTTATCTTTGACAAGCCTTATTATGTAACTATACTGTACATGCAACTAGAATCCACTTTTTGTCACCAACTATCAGCATTAGATAAACTCCGTAAGCCCTGTCAGGTTTGATCATGCAAGCATAAACCAAAAAACATTCAAAGTGATTGCGTAGCAATCCATTTTTATTCTTAAAATTGCAGGATATTAGAAGCAATTTGGAATAAACTGGTAGAAATGACTTGCCAAAATCTGTAACCCTTGTAATGTGGCTAAAAGGACTTTAAATCAAACTGTAGTGCTAAGAATCCAAATCTAACATATGTTTATCTTTACAGGTTCAGTACTTTCTCCAGTGGTGGTGATAGCTCAATGTACGTAAGAAGAAGCACAATCACATCTTTTCTTTGTACACTTTCTGACATCTTATTATTTTCCATGTCTCATATACCGTAAGATATAAAATGCACTAATCCCCAGTGGTGAGACATACAGATGTGTGAGGCCTTATGGGAGCATGGTCATCAGGTGGTCAACATGGTTGGAGGAAGGGCCTGTCATTTGACTTTGGTGGGTCACGTGACCAGGCTTAGTACACATTTTTAAAGCACACTGTTGTACTTTATAAATAGGAAGTGTTATATTTTTTAAAGTAGTGGAATGACTGCAGTAAAGGTATGCAACATCAATATACATGGACCCTTTAAAGAATATAATACATTATCGCTCACATTAAATACCCAACCATGTGCAAAATTTAAATAAAATGATTTTTGCTTGCAACTGATTAACCACATGCCGACCAGCGCACGATGATGTACGTCAGCACAATGGCACGGCTGGGCAAATGGGCGTACAGGTACGTCCCCTTTAAATCGCGGCATTGTGGGCACGCGTGACCTGCTCCGTGACCGTGCCCGCGGGTCCTGTGGACTCGATGTCCGCCGGTGTCCCGTGATCGTGTCACAGAGCAGCAAAACGGGGAGATGTCTATGTGAACAAGGCATTTCCCCGTTCTGCCTAGCAACATGACAGAAATCTACTACTCCCTGTCATCGGAAGCAGTGTTCTCTGTCATGTCAGTGATAGCCCACCCCCCCCCACAGTTAGAATATCTCCCTAGGACACACTTAACCCTTTGATAGCCCCCTAGTGTTTAACCCCTTCCCTGCCAGTGTCATTTATACAGTAATCAGTGCATTTTTATAGCACTGATCGCTGTATAAATGACAATGGTCCCAAAATAGTGTCAAAAGTGTCCGATGTGTCCGCTATAATATCGCAGTTACAATAAAAATCGCAGCTCACCGCCATTACTAATAAAAAAAAAAAATAATAATAATGCTCTAAATCTACCCCCTATTTTGTAGATGCTATAACTTTTGCGCAAACCAATCAATATACGCTTATTGCGATTTTTTTTTTACCAAAAATATGTTGGAGAATACATATCGGCCAAAACTGAGAAAGACTTTTTTTTTTTAAATATTTTTGGGGGATATTTATTATAGCAAAAAGTTAAAAATATTGCTTTCTTTTCAAAATTGTCGCTTTTTATGTTTATAGTGCAAAAAATAAAAACTGCAGAGGTGATCAAATACCACCAAAAGAAAGCTCTATTTATGGGGAAAAAAAGGACGTCAATTTTGTTTGGGTGCAACGTAGTACGATCGCGCAATTGTCAGTTAAAGCGGCGCAGTGCCGTATCGCAAAAAGTGCTTTGGTCAGGAAGGGGGTAAATCTTTCCGGGGCTGAAGTGGTTAAAGCATTAGAGAAGCCCACTTTGTGATTTTTACCTACAGGTAAGCCTATAAGAAGGCTTAACTGTAGGTAAAATTAATATCTCCTAAACGTGCACCGTTTGGGAGATATTCACTCTGCATGCAGCTGCTGATGTCAGCGGCGCATGTGCTCTGAAGGTCTGGTGTATCGTGCCGGAACTTCAGAGCTTCCTGCCAGAACTGAGGGCTCCCGCACGCATGCATGGGAGTGACATCATTGCAGCTCCGGCCACTCACAGCGCTAGAGCCCACGAACCCAGAAGTAGCGCCGGGGGAACATGTCAGCCCCCTCAACGGTGACCAAGCGCTGTTGCGGGGGCTTCATTCTAAGGAAAACACTGGATCACTTTATTCCCAAAGTGAGAATTAATTTGCTAAATGAAAAGCCTCTTTATAATAGAAACCCCTCTGTATGAGTTAGCAAATACACCTCTAATTCACTGTATCTTTCTAGTGCAGTAAATCTTTTGGGAATGTCACATTTGCAGATTCATAAATGTTCTGCCGAGCATGCAAGATATCAACTAACTAAATGTTTGCTAAACAACTTATTTTGTAATGTGGAGAAAAAAAAATACTATATATATATATATATATATATATATATATATATATATATATATATATATATATATATATATATATATATATATTATACAGTATACAGAATCAGGATGAGAGGGAGGTTTCTATTTGAAGATCCAAAACATATTAAATATCTATAACTAAGATTTCATTTTTGATGGGACTGACCCTTTCAACTCATATACACAGAGGATTATCCTTAAATTCTTAAATAAGATTATGGTTTTGCATTTTATGGTTTTGCATTTTATGGTTATTTTAATTCATTTGAATACATTGCAGCTACCACTTCAGTCCCAACTACTTCTGAAGCTCCAACTACAACTGCGGCTCCAACTACTACAGAAGCACCCACTACTACTGCAGCTCCAACAACTACAGAAGCACCAACTACCACTGCAGTCCCTACAACTACAGCAGAACAAACTACTACTGCAGCTCCAACTACTACAATAGCACCTACTACTACTGCAGTCCCGACAACTACAGAAACTCCAACTACCACTGCAGTCCCAACTACTTCTGAAGCTCCAACTACAACTGCGGCTCCAACTACTACAGAAGCACCCACTACTACTGCAGCTCCAACAACTACAGAAGCACCAACTACTACAGCAGCACCAACTACCACTGCAGTCCCTACAACTACAGCAGAACAAACTACTACTGCAGCTCCAACTACTACAATAGCACCTACTACTACTGCAGTCCCGACAACTACAGAAACTCCAACTACCACTGCAGTCCCAACTACTTCTGAAGCTCCAACTACAACTGCGGCTCCAACTACTACAGAAGCACCCACTACTACTGCAGCTCCAACAACTACAGAAGCACCAACTACTACAGCAGCACCAACTACCACTGCAGTCCCGACAACTACAGCAGAACAAACTACTACTGCAGCTCCAACTACTACAATAGCACCTACTACTACTGCAGTCCCGACAACTACAGAAACTCCAACTACCACTGCAGTCCCAACTACTTCTGAAGCTCCAACTACAACTGCGGCTCCAACTACTACAGAAGCACCCACTACTACTGCAGCTCCAACAACTACAGAAGCACCAACTACTACAGCAGCACCAACTACCACTTCAGTCCCGACAACTACAGCAGAACAAACTACTACCGCAGCTCCAACTACTACAATAGCACCTACTACTACTGCAGTCCCGACAACTACAGCAACTCCAACTACCACTGCAGTCCCAACTACTTCTGAAGCTCCAACTACAGCTGCGGCTCCAACTACTACAGAAGCACCCACTACTACTGTAGCTCCAACAACTACAGAAGCACCAACTACTACAGCAGCACCAACTACCACTGCAGTCCCGACAACTACTGCAGAACAAACTACTACTGCAGCTCCAACTACTACAATAGCACCTACTACTACTGCAGTCCCGACAACTACAGCAACTCCAACTACCACTGCAGTCCCAACTACTTCTGAAGCTCCAACTACAACTGCGGCTCCAACTACTACAGAAGCACCCACTACTACTGCAGCTCCAACAACTACAGCAGTACCAACTACTACAGCAGCACCAACTACCACTGCAGTTCCGACAACTACAGCAGAACAAACTACTACTGCAGCTCCAACTACTACAATAGCACCTACTACTACTGCAGTCCCGACAACTACAGAAACTCCAGCTACCACTGCAGTCCCAACTACTTCTGAAGCTCCAACTACAACCGCGGCTCCAACTACTACAGAAGCACCCACTACTACTGCAGCTCCAACAACTACAGAAGCACCAACTACTACAGCAGCACCAACTACCACTGCAGTCCCGACAACTACAGCAGAACAAAGTACTACTGCAGCTCCAACTACTACAATAGCACCTACTACTACTGCAGTCCCGACAACTACAGCAACTGCAACTACCACTGAAGTCCCAACTACTTCTGAAGCTCCAACTACAACTGCGGCTCCAACTACTACAGTAGCACCCACTACTACTGCAGCCCCAACAAGTACAGTGACACCAACTACTACAGCAGCACCAACTACCACTGCAGTCCCGACAACTACAGCAGAACAAACTACTACTGCAGCTCCAACTACTACAATAGCACCCACTACTACTGCAGCCCCAACTACAACTGCAACACCCACTACTAGTGAAGCCCCACCTACTACAGCAGCATCAACTACCACTGCAGTCCCAACAACTACAGCAGCACCAACTACCACTGCAACCCTAACATCTACAGCACCAACAACTACCACTACAGTTCCAACAACTACAACATCAGCTCAAAGTACTACACCAGCGCAAACCACCCCTGCAGCCCTAACAACCACAGTGGCACCAACCACCACAGCAGCCCCAACAACTACAGCAACAGCAACTACCTCTACAGCCCCAACTACTACAGAAGCTCCAACTACAGCAGAAACAATCACATCAGCAGCTCTAACTACAACAGCAGCACCTCCAACAACTACAGCCCCAACAACTACAGCAGCACCATCTACCACAGCAGCTCCAACAACTCCAACAACTACAATAGCACCCACTACAACTGCTGCTGCAACTACTACCGTAGCGCCCACTACTACTCTAGTCCCAACTACTACAGTAACACCCCCTACTCCTGCAGGCCTAACAACTACAGCAGCAACAACTACAAGTGTGGCTTCGACTTCTACTGCAGCACCATCTTCCACTGCAGTCCAAACAACTACAGCAACACCAACTACCACTGCAGTACCAACAACTACAGCAGCATCAACTACTACTGCAGCCCCAACTGCTACAGTAACACCCACTACTACTGCAGCAACAATATCTATAGCAGCACCATCTTCCACTGCAGTCCAAACAACTACAGCAACTCCAACTACAACTGCAGCTCCTACTACTACAGCGGCATCAAGTACAACAGCAACCCTAACTACTACAACAACACTCATAATAACTACAGCCCCAACAACTACAGCAACTACAACAACATCAACCACTACAGAAGCCTCAACTACCACTGAAACCCAAACTACCACAGCAGCACCAACCACAACAATCCCAACTCCCACTACAACCTCAACTACTACATCTGCCCCAACAACTACAGGAGTCCCTTTTGTAGTATCACCAAACACATCAGTCCCAACTACAACATCCACTTCAGTAGCCTCAAGGACAACAGTAGTACCAACAACTACCGAAACAGCAGTCACAATTACTACAGCAGCACCAGTTTCTACTACAGCATCAACTACAGTAGCGACTACAACTGCAGCAGCCGCAGCTGCAGCCGCAGGTACTAATAAATTACCATCTCTTACATCGGAATCTATATCTTTTAAACCTCGAATTGCTAATTCAGGGAATTGTGTTGGAACATTTGCAGTTACAACCAACCACTTGAGAAGCAATAACTACTATTTACTACTCACTTATCCAAACTATCACTAAAGCTTCAAGTACTAGTGCAGGCTGCTTTTCTACTTCTTTTTATAAACTAATACTACTTCTAATTTTACTTCACTGGTTACTATTGCAGCAGGTACTATTATTGCTTTGTCATATGTTATTGCAGTACCCAGGGCTAAAACCACCCCACCCCCAAATACAGTTTACTATTCTTCAGTAATGAATGGACACAGAAGTGATTGTACGGATCACTCCCTGTGTTCATTCAAGAAAGGAAGGGGCCAGAAAATGACATATTTACAGGCCCCTTCCCCACTCTCCATCCTGAAACATCCATCTGTGTGCATGCAGCAGCTGCCGGTGGGAAGGGAGGGAAGCCAGCAGTGCTGCGGGGGAAAGGGGGCCTAGACAGGTGGAAACAGCGATTGTGCTAGAACCAATCCCCCTGCAGTGCAGCCGGAGGAAGAAAGGAGTAGAAGCTGGAAGTGCTGCAGGGGGAGGCAGAAGAGGATTAGTGTCTGCAATAAGACAGTATAGCTAGCGCTCTTGCTCAGCAAATGCCTGGGCCCAGTACAGGAGGGCTGGCTGTACTGCCTTATCAGCAGCCCTAGCCATACCCACCACCAGGGGTGTCGCTAGGGGGTGGCTTTTGGGGCTATAGCCCCGAATCTGGGGCCAATAGCCCCGAGTCTCTGCAGAGGTCCCCAAAGGGGAGGGGAGGCTCTCTGGGGACCCTTATGTAAGTGGGGGGGCTCTCTGGGGACCCTAATGCAAGGGAGAGGCTCTCTAAGGACCCAGATTTAAACGGGAGGCTCTCTGGGGACCCTGATGTAAGGGGGGCTCTCTGGGGACCCTGATGTAAGGGGGTCTCTCTGGGGACCCTGATGTAAGGGGGGCTCTCTGGGGACCCTGATGTAAGGGGGGCTCTCTGGGGACCCTGATGTAAGGGGGGGGCTCTCTGGGGATATATATACACACACACACGTATATTACTGTATATACATGTGTATGCCCGCCCAAGCGTATGACTTTCTTTACTACTCTGCTATGTGCTCTAGCCCCAGATTTTTTGTAGACCTAGCAACGCCCCTGCCCACCACTATTACTGCTTCTATGATAACTGCAAAAAGTGATCCTATTTCTTGAAAAAAAGACCTTATGATCACATAAAGACCCTACACTTCCTTTAAGTGTTGCAGCTTGAGTGTTTGGGCCTTCACTATAGTGAGCCATGACTGATAGGAATCTAAATGAGACAGGATGGCTCAGTAAAGCTTTGAAAACACCAGGAAGTGTCAGAGCTTTAAACCATAAAAACAGCCAAGCATTTTGGCATACCAGGGGAGTCCCTGAATTTTATACCTGGTGACAATTTTTTTTACATTGATAAAATCAGTGTCTTAACTGTTTCACCATTTACTTCTAAAATCACGATTTTCATGCCTCAATTTGCACTTCATCATCATCATTATTGGCAAAAACTACCATTAAAGTTCTTAACACCACTGCAGCTCCAACTACTACTGCAAAGTGCACAATTGTCACAGCCCAAATTACTCCACCACCTTCCAGCATAACTGCTACCTTCACTCCTACTGCAGTTCACTACTCCTGCTTACTACACTACTGTTGTGCAAATGGTTATTACTATATTTAGTACAGTTGTCCCCTTGATACTACTCTCTCCACTCCTCACTATTACTACCATCATATCTCCTACACTGTTACATATTTTACTTTGTTTAAAACTAGCACTGCATGCAATACTTTCAATGCTCCCACAGCCTTTAGTGAATCTACTACTTCTGCTGCTACCGTAACTGTAGCTAGGGGTACCTAGTGCCAGCATTATCTCCAGGACTCATTTTACTTTCTTGGTTCCTCTATGAGCTCTTGTTTTATGTCAAAAGGAACTGCTATGACTATAATAGTGCAGCAAGTTGACACAACACTAATGTGGGAAAGATGCATTCCTTTGGCCTTTCCTTGGTTCCCAATGTTACCTGGCAGGCTGTTGACAATGCTACCAAACTATACACTACCTTAAAGTCAAACTCCAGCTTTGTTATCACTTTAGCCACTTAATGACTGCCCTATAGCAGATTTACTGCTACAGGCCGGCCATTCTGTGCAGAATCACATATATATATACAGATCAATGCACATACTCATGAGCACACCATGGATCTTCAAATGTAGTCCAAAGCTTTTATTGCAGAAAGATCACATCACAAAAGAACAAGTGCAATGTTTCGGAGCCGCACAGGACCCCTTTGTCAGGCATGCAATGACATGACATGTCTGACGAAGGGGTCCTGTATGGCTCCGAAATGTTACACATGTTCTTTTGTGATGTGATCTCTCTGCAATAAAAGCTTTGGACTACATTTGAAGATCCATGGTGTGCTGGCAAGTATGTCCAGTATATCCAGTGTCCAGCTGGTAGTGGCTACAGCATTCGCTACAGATGAGCCTAGCGATCCAGGAATGTGTGCAATAGAAATATAGACAAGATCACGCATATATGTGATTCTGCACTTCCAGGTAGGGGGTGCACACCACTTCTGCTGTGATTAGTCACAGCAAAAGCCAATCAGCGGGTGCTGGCCAATGGATGTCCGCCGCTACCAGCTGACCATCGAGGAGAGAGACAGGACGGAGCTCTGCCTATGTAAACAATGCAGAGCCCCGTCCTGTTAGAGGGGATGTGCTGGATTTTGTTTCCCTGCAAAGCAGGTAATAAAACCCAGCACTTCCTTTAGTGAAAGAACCATACGGTGTACACAAAAAAACTGGTTAGGCACACATTTAACCCTTTGATCACCCTAGATAGTTAACCTCTTCCCAGACAGTGTCATTAGTACAGTGCCAGTGCATAATGTTTAGCAGTGTCAATAGTGTCAGGGTCAGATTGTCCGCCACAATATCTCAGTCCCGCTATAAGTCGCTGATCACTGCCATTACTAATATAAAAATAAATAAAAAATGGCTTATATACCATAGTTTGTAGATGCTATAACTTTTGCACAAACCAACCAGTATACACTTATTGGGATTTTTTTTTACTAAAAATATGTAGTAGAATACATATTGGCTTAAATTTATGAAGAAATTTCATTTTACCCAGCTTGGTCCAAATTAACTATTCAAAGTGATAGCAAAGCTGCTGTTTGGCTTTAAGCAATGGTGACAATTGCTGTTGCGGTATATTTCTTTACTTTTTTAGCTGCCTCCAGTCAAGATTTAGACTCTCACAAAATGGATGTCAGAGTCCAAAGTCATTGAGTTTTTGTGAAGTTTGTGAAGTCTGCAGACTAACTCACTGGACATGCTATTTTCAAAATTTTTCTCACCTTCTGAGTCTGGGCCCCTTCAAAACTTTGGGTCCAGGATCACTGTATAGTTTTTCACAGCGGTGGATCAGTTGTACCTTGAGCTGTTTTCATTTTATAAGTCCCCCCAGAACTTTAAATGGGATCATTGATAAAGGTTAGCATTTTCTGAGTGTGCATATGTAGAGTGTATAATAATTTAATTATCCTAAAGATAACCTTTAGTGAGTGGAATACAAACTCTGCCATTGTTGATCACCTTCTGAAAATAGTCAAAGGGCTTTGAAAAGCACTAGAGTGCATATTTATATTTCCTTATGGGAGCCCCTGGAATCTAGGGCCCTGGGCAACCGCCCATTATATGTGAAAAAGGATGATGCAGCAATGAGTCTATTCTTATCTTAGTGCCCAAAATCAGGATGACTAATTAAAGTCCTAAAAGTCCAACTGTGACCAATAGGAACTCTTTAGGCTGCTGGTCCTCTCAACTAAACTTGGGTAGTCCTGTAAATATCCACAAGAAAGAAAAAGAGAGAGAGGGCACCCGCTCTCTCTCTCTCTTTCTTTTTCTTTCTTGTGCAACTATTCATTGTACCCTTATTAAAATTCACCACTGCATGTTCCCCTTCTCTTGCCATGTGGGTAGCAACTTCTATTCTTTCTGCTTCATCTGCCAACTTTTTGACATCTATAATATCTGCCTCGTCTGGTGCTCATGTCTCATCTGCAGAATTCTTCTCTTCTAATGCCACTTCTTCTGATGAACACCCAACTTTTAGTACACCCTCAATTTTTGCTGTACCTGATACTTTTAAAGCATATCTCTCAACATCTGTACCTATGAAATCTGCTGCTTCCACCACTTTTCTTCTGCAATAACCATTTCTAATACTTTCCATACTCTTGCAGTACTGAACATTTTTAATGCTTTCCCACTTTTGCTTCATCTACTAATTCCAAAGTTTCTGCTTCTCCTGGTTCTGCAGACTCTGCCACTACTACCATACTGGACACTTCCATGCTTCTCATCATTCTGCATCCATCACTATGGCTAATGCTTCCACAATTACTGTATAGAACCAACCACTTCTGCAAACAAAGCTTCAAATATGCATTTCGGTACTACTGAACTCAGCAGGCAATTGAAGTTTTGATTATGTTGTCATGCTGAATAGCGAGTCAGAATATGGCCCTTTTTTATTTATTTTGTGTCAGAGCTTATAATTATAAAAAGTTGCCAACAGCACACTGGAGACCCTGATCCCTGCTCTCACACAGAGTGTAGCAGTTTAGGTCTCCAGTGGCCTGACACCCCCCTGCGCAGTGCCCCGAACAACACTGATGCTCAGGAAACATGAGCATTTTTGTTAGGAGCCTGCAGAAGACATGTGGAACTGCTGGAGAGCAGGACTGCTGTCCTCTGTATTAGAGAAGGGGTCCAGATCTCTAGGGTGCTGCCTGTACAGGGTAGCTTCTTATATTTTAAGCACTAATACAAAATACAAATATAAAACCTTGCCATAGTCTTTAATTAGTTTGCTGCCTGACAAAATAACAATAATAAAATGAACACTTCCGATGGGCTTTAGGTTTAGTAGGCACATCTGAAGATTTTGTTTGCGGGAATTTGTGCCCATGCAGTCAAAAGACAACTTATGAGATCAGGTACTGATATTGGACAAGAACACCTGGCTCAAAATCAGCATTCCCACTTATTCTAATTTTTGTTCAGTAGGGCTGAGGAGCAGCGGAATTCATTGACATTTACAATTTTTCATTTTGTGGCAAGAGTTTAACTGTCAACATTTTTCTTCCCATGTGAATCCAAACAGTAGTGTTATAGCGCCATCATGTGAGCACTTAGTCAAACTGCTCTCTCTACTATCTATCTATCTATCTATCTATCTATCTATCTATCTATCTATCTATCTATCTATCTATCTATCTATCTATCTATCTATCTATCTATCTATCTATCTATCTACCTTTGCCTAGAGCTGCAGTACTCTCAGGTTAAAAAAAAGTACAGAAGAACACTTTCCTTGTTATTTAGCCTGTCTCCCTTGTACAATAAAAAAATAAAGGTACAATTAGGCTTTAAAAATTACCAGTTCTCTCTAAAAAAAAAAATGCATTACTTTCAAAAGGAAATCAGCAATGGTGGCTTAAACATTTCTCTCAGTACAGGTTTGCTATAGGTTTTGGTTTCCTGACTCAAGTTCCTCAATAATTATTTAACCTAAACTACCTCAACAATTCTTAAGCAATATTTATACCTATCTAATAGCATTTATACTCTCCAGTGATTGATCAGCACAGTGGACCCTCAATGCACCAGCAGGGTTTAAAGAACTCTCACTGAGGAACCACCTCATTGTTCCAGGACTGCACTGATGGTGCAGATGTTATGCTGCTAATACAGGGAAGAGTAACACTTGAAAAAGCCTAGATGGTAAGCAAAAATGCCAAGCAAAACCAGGCATAGTGCAAGATGGTGAGGTGAAATCAGAGTCAGACAAGCTGGAGGTCAGAGCAGGCTATGGGCAATAAAAATCGGTAGACAAGCAGGTCAAGGTATGCAGTGGGCAGGAATAAATCCATGGATAGCCCAGTCATAATCAAAATCAATATGAAGTGCAGGGCAGTAAGGCAAACTGCATTCACATCAGACAAAGTTTATTGCACTAAGGCTCTAACTGACTTGAGCCACAGTGCTGTAATAAAGAAAATATAGTACTTTTGATATGTAATTATTCTTAACCCCTGTGTTAAATTAAATATGTACTCACTAAAAATGCTCAAGACCTGTCAGTTTCTAGCTCACTATACAAAATCAAAAGATTAATGATGGGTCAGATACTACAGTTTCAGTGAAAGTTTCAAGAGTGTCTGTTTTCCTGGTAGCCATTTAGGTAAGTGGATGTTTTAGCACCAACTCAGTAATTGGTGTTAGAACATTAGCTCATACTGTCCCTTTGAGGACACAACTCAGAAGAGCTATAATAGTAAAAGCCAAAAAGTCTGTGTTTAGGAATAGGGTGATAAATTAAGTCTTCTGGCTCAATTATAAGGTCTGTATACTACATTACATTGACCAGTTTTCCCCAAAGTTCAGAATTCCCACTAGGTAGGCAAATATGCGTTCACATAGAAAACAAGAATTTCACATTCTCTACCATAAAATCCAAATTTCCCCCTCTGATTACCTGATTTACATATGCTTATAAAAGGAGCGAGGTAAGGAATAAATTTAAGGTCTTTTATGCTGGTTAGTGCAAATGAGAAAAGATTCTTTATCAAACATTTGTCATTACACAAATAGCCCTGAAATGCCACCTTCATTTAAACAGAGTGTTTATTTGAGATGAGTTCAAGCACATCCAGATCCTAGTCCAAAATCATCAAAGTGATCCTTCTAGGAAGCTGTTATTTTTACTGTGCTGATAAGAAGCCGCAGAGGCATTCCCCACCCTGCAGCCACACATATACAAGAGGCACATGTGATGGCTGGGGTTGGCTGTGGAAAATGCCCCTGCCACTTATGAATGGCCCAGTACAGTGACAGCTTCCTGGCGGGATCACTCAGGTGGGTTCAGACTAGGATTCAAAAATGCCCAAGCTCATCCCTAGTGTTTATAAAGTGCAAGAGGCAACTTATTCTTACACTGGAAAATTCTGCTGGGCTGAGCTGTTACCAAGAAGTTCTTGAAACCTCTCAGACCTTTTCCCTAACATCCCTAACGCAGGTAGACAATACCAAACTGCCATCAGTTTATATAATGGGTAGGATTGCACCAAAAATGTATTATTTTTATGTTTCAGCTGCAGGAGCTGGTGGCGGAGGACTTCCATTCTACAGCAACCTTTTAATTGCTTTAGGTAGCGCTATCGGGGCAATTCTACTTGTCTTGGGTATATTTGGGGTAAGTTGCAACCTAATTATGCATTCATTATTTAATTGGCATATATATCTATGTAAAATGCTATATTCCCTTTCCTGCCCTCCCTCTTTTTATGTCTGAATGGTTCTGTCTGACATTTCAATGTGAGGCAGATTGTCAGAAATATTGCAACTTTTGCTATAATTTCTCTTTAGAAAACCCATAATTCTCTGGGAATTCTTTACTGTATTTAAAAGGTTTATCTGTAAAACAAAAATTGTGAAGTTTTTCTTCAAAAAAGAGAACAGTTTTTTTAAAAAAATATATAAAAGACTTGGCAGCAAATCATTATAGTATGTTTTAAACATGTGAAATTCAAATGAATTGAAAACTTAATTTTATTAAAAGACACTGATGCTACCCATATTTTGATTTGAGATTTTTGCATAAACAACTTGGTATGGATTCTGACCCACTCCTAGCAGTCCCCTTTTAAACTTGCTTACCAGCAAACAGGATATTGCCTTTAATTTGGTTCAAAGTTGATTTATCAAAGAGGGACTGAAATCCGGAATCTCTGGCCAAAAAAGATAGGTACTATGGTACTATGGAAATAGTTGTATTTTACTTTATAGGAATGTTCCTGAAAATGATTTTGTCTAGGTAGGAAACACATGTACATTATTATATTTAACTTTTAACAAGATGTTAATAGTTGTCCTTCATTTTTCAGATTCTGGCATTGCTAAACTCTTTGGGATTTCTGGGCTTTGGAGCTGCTGCTGCACCTGTTGCCGTGGCTGCACCTGTTGCTGTGGTCCCCAGCACCGTGGGAGTTACTACAGGTTATCTACCTGCTGCTAATGTGCCTGTCACAAACTATCCATTATACCATCCTCACAATGTAGCATACAATATCCCACGGGCTAATGTAGTACCACGGGAAACACTAGTTCAACCAATAAGACAGCCAGCAATTCAGCCACCAAGGCAGCCAGTGCATTATCGACCACATGAACTACCACGTCAACCACCACATCAACCACCGCATCAACCAACACATCACCCAACGCGTCATCCATCACATCAACCATCACGTGAACCACCACGTCATTCACCACATCATCTATCCCATCAACCACCACATCATCCATCCATTCAACCATCACATCAACCATCACTTCAACCACCAGCTGGCTCTACAGCTCCCAACCCCCTAAACTTTCCTGGCGCAGAAATGATTGGATTATAAGCTTCAGCGTGGGTTTCAAAGACAATTTTGCATAATTTTTGGTTTTAAGGATTGGTTAAAAATGAACTATGGCTTACTTTTCCAATCAACAATCAAACCAAGCAATGTTACCCACATCCAGTGTCAAGGAGCCAAACTTTTTTTTCTTTTAGCTGAACTGAATAAATTGCTGGTTAGACCAAGGGTCATCTTGGCACTTACCTTGACAGAATTGTTCTCTGTAACAATATAATCTAATTACTCTTCTTCTAATATATCAAACAATCAAACCAATCAGCTTGTTAATGGTCTTGCACTGTAGAAGAGAGCATCAGACATGCACTTTTTTTCTGTTTTTTGTATCTTTATTTTTAGATTGGTTAAGGGCTAGAACCTCTGTCAAGTTTTTATTGCTGTCTGTGTCCCCATTGAATAGATTTACTTTCATATTCTGTCCAAATGACAAGTTTCTCACAATGAAAGGATGTTACAGTCAGATCACAATTACTGAGTAGCAGAGCTGGACATTAACATTCAGAACCCATTCCACACCTTGAACTGACCTTCCAATGCTTAAACAGATATAAATACCTCCTTTTAAACCAGTCCTGGGTTTATTAAAATGTCATTAAATTTAGGCTTAAATAGAACTGTACTTTAGCATCTTGTAGTTACCAATACAGCAAGATCTAGAGTGGGAGAGAAAAACACAGCACTCTAAGCCAATCAGACTTTCCTTCTCTGCACATAAAGCAGACTAATACCATGGAATAGCTTAGTGCTGACCTTATCTGTGTGCTGCCCTTTCACTCTCAATTCACATGCTGGGTAGTCCTTGATTGCTTTATTGCTTTAACTGTATCAAAGAAAAGTGAGGTCAGATCCTGGCAGTGATGTTGAGAGAGATGTCGAGATTAGAAAACTGGCTAAACAAAGTTACTATCTCTTGGTACAGTAGGTAAAATAGCTAATACCTCCTGTACTGTTTGATGTCCCTTCTTTAAAATGTTATCTTCCACCTCTCCATTAATATGTTCTAAAATGTACTATGCCGTCCAGCAGTGCTGGCCTCTGCTTATGTGATAATCTACACAAAGTATTCAAAACTGTGGAATGCATTTTGATGTTCTGTGCCATTTTTTTACAATTATGTTTTATACCAAAATGGAACAATTTGTATTATTATTTTTTTTTTCACTGGAAGTGAAAAATCTATTTATTTACATTGCTGCACAGTAAATCTAAATCATAATTAATATGTTATGCTTAAAAATAAAGAATTGGGAAAATTATGTTAAAAAATTTGATATTTATTGACTTAAATGGGTGAAGTCAATGTGTAATATAACGGAATCCAACATAACATTAAAGTTAAATAAAAGCTGGGCTATAAAAGATAACTGCATTAAATAACACTACATTTCAGTAAAAAAAGAAAACATTTTGGCCAGTGCCGCTACTGAAAATGCATCAACATTGAAGAAGTCAAACACTTTTCGTCTCCCACTTCCTTAAGGAATGCCACAGTCATCAGCAACACACTGCCGATACACGGACCTAACATTTACATTTCTGTTCATATTTTGCTTCTGTAAAGTAGAATTCAATGTTTTAAATCACTTTAATAGTTTGCTTAGGCCATTAAAAAATGTGTGTGCGGTAATGCACTGTGGTAGCATTAGCTACACGCAGTAAGTGGTGCTGTTTTCTGGCAGCAATACGGGTGGCTTCCTGTATGCTGCCAAAATTAAAGAGAATAGTGCTGAGCACTTCTCTTCCATTCAGGAGAAGCCATGTATTTTGATCAGTGAACACAAGACTTCCTTTGATTAGCTGAGGTGAAAATTGGGATATCAGCCACCTGCCTTTCAACTTCGGTCAATCAGAGGAAGTCTTGTACTCATTGACAAAAATGCAAGGCTTCTCCTGAATGGTGGCGAGGCACTAATCCTGTCTTTCATTAATTCCAGCAGCAGACAGGAAGAATTTTTTTGTGTGGGAGTACCCTATTAACATCTAGATCAGACCCTCATGTATGATAAAGGTCTGGTATAGGTGAAGGGAATCCCTAGCCGTTTATCTACAAACAGAAGTAAGGTGGCTGAACCTGTCATATACCCGTAATTTAAACAGTTTTTTTTTTTTTTTGTAAATTTCAGTTTTGTTGTCATGAGTTGTATACAAATGCAGGCCGATTAACCACTTGACAACTGGGCACTTAAACCCCCTTCTTAACCAGACCAATTTTCAGCTTTCAGTGCTCTCACACTTTGAATAACAATTACTCAGTCATGCAACACTGTACCCATATGAAATATCTGTCCTTTTTTTCACACAAATAGAGCTTTCTTTTGGTGGCATTTAATCACTGCTGGGTTTTTTTATTTTTTGAGCTATAAATGAAAAAAGACAGAAAATTCTGTAAAAAAAAAAAAAAAAATTCTTTGTTTCTGTTATAAAATTTTGCAAATTAAGAATTTTTCTTCATAAATTTTGGCCAAATTTTATACTGCTACATATCTTTGGTAAAAAATAATCCAAATCAGGTTATATTATTTGGTCTTTGTGAAAGTTATAGAGTCCAAAAGCTATGGTGCCAATATCTGAAAATTGATCACACCTGAAGTACTGACGGCCTAGCTCATTTCTTGAGACACTAACAAGCCAGGACAGTACAAATACCCCCCAAATGACTCCTTTTTGGAAAGTAGACATCCAAAGGTATTTAGAAAGAGGCATGGTGAGTTTTTTGAAGTTGTAATTTTTTCCCACAATTCTTTGCAAAATCAAGATTTTTTTTCACAAAAGTGTCATATTATCAGGTTATTTCTCACACACAGCATATGCATACCACAAATTACACCCCAAAATACATTATACTACTCCTCCTGAGTATGACGATACCACATGTGTGAGACTTTTACACAGCGTGGACACATACAGAGGCCCAACATGCAGGGAGCACCTTCAGGCGTTCTAGGAGCATAAACTTCTTGACTACCTCTTACACTTTTGAAGGCCCTGGAGCACCAGGACAATGGAAATGCCCAATAAATTATCCCATTTTGGAAAGAAAACAACCCAACGTATAATCTATGAGGTATATCGAGTCTTTTGAACATGTAATTTTTTTCTACAAGCTTTTGGAAAATGTGGAAAGAAAATGAAAACGCATTTATTTTAACACAAAGTTGTCCATTTATACAATATTTTTTACACATAGCATGTACATACCAAAAATTACACCCCAAAATAGATTCTCCTTCTCCTCCTGAGTACGGCGATACCACATGTGGGAGACTTTTACACAGCGTGGACACATACAGAGGCCCAACATGCAGGGAGCACCTTCAGGCGTTCTAGGAGCATAAACTTCTTGACTACCTCTTACACTTTTGAAGGCCCTGGAGCACCAGGACAATGGAAATGCCCAATAAATTATCCCATTTTGGAAAGAAAACAACCCAACGTATAATCTATGAGGTATATCGAGTCTTTTGAACATGTAATTTTTTTCTACAAGCTTTTGGAAAATGTGGAAAGAAAATTAAAACGCATTTATTTTAACACAAAGTTGTCCATTTATACAATATTTTTTACACATAGCATGTACATACCAAAAATTACACCCCAAAATAGATTCTCCTTCTCCTCCTGAGTACGGCGATACCACATGTGGGAGACTTTTACACAGCCTGGTCACATACAGAGGCCCAACATGCAGGGAGCACCATCAGGAGTTCTAGGGGCATACATTTCAAATCTAATTTGACTACCTATTACACTTTAAGGCACTGTAGTGGCATGGATGCGAACTGATGTGGCATGGATAAGCCGTGGATGGGGATGGCTAAGCATGGTTGAGCCATGAATGTGGATGGATGGGATGGCTGAGTGTGGATGGGATGGCTGGTTATGGCTGGGTATGACTGAGTATGGATGGATGGATGAGTATTGCTGAGTATGGCTGAGTATAGGTGGCTGAGCATGGATGGATAGATGAGTATTGCTTAGGATGGATGAATATTGCTGAGTATGGATGGATGTATGGATGGATGGATGAGTATTGCTGAGCATAGATGAGTAGTGCTGAGTATGGATGGATGCATGAGTATTGCTGAGCATGGATGAGTATTGCTGGGTATGGATGGATGGATGAGTATTGATGAGCATGGATGGATGGATGGATGGATGAGTATTGCTGAGCATGGATGAGTATTGCTGAGTATGGATGGATGCATGAGTATTGCTGAGCATGGATGAGTATTGCTGAGTATGGATGGATGGATGAGTATTGATGAGCATGGATGGATGGATGGATGAGTATTGCTTAGCATGTATGGATGGATGAGTATTGCTGAGCATAGATGGATGAGTATATCTGAGTATAGATGGATGAGTATTGCTGAGCATGGTTGAGTATTGCTGAGTATGGATGGATGCATGAGTATTGCTGAGTATGGATGGATGGATGAGTATTGCTGAGCATGGATGGATGGATGAGTATTTCTGAGCATGGATGAGTATGGATAGGATGGATGAATGAGTATTTCTGAGCATGGATGGGATGGATAAGTACTTCTGAGCATGAATGAGAGGGATGCATGGATGGATGAGTATTTCTGAGCATGGATGAGTATGGATGGGATGGATGGATGAGTAGTTCTGAGCATGGATGGTAGGGATGCATGGATGGATGAGTATTTCTGAGCATGGATGAGTATGGATGGGATGGATGAGTAGTTCTGAGCATGGATGGGAGGGATGCATGGATGTATGAGTATTTCTGAGCATGGATGAGTATGGATGGATGGATGGATGGATGGATAAGTGCTGGAATGGGCACAGAGCAGCACTGTGGGCACTACACATCCAGCCCACAGCACTGCAGCACTTGATCTCTCCCCTCTCCCCCCGCACTGAACCAATAGGTACGGGGAGGGGAGAGAGGAACCGGACGTGACACCGGTTTGTTTACAAGTGATCACTCCATCATTTGACGGAGCGATCACGTGGTAAACGGCCTCTCTCAGTGGCCATTTACTGTGATCCGTGATGCGCCAGGTCCTCTGGACCCGGCAGTCACGGATATTCCCGGGTTCGTGCCCCAGGGGGCGTTCGGAAGCAAGATTCTGGGAGGACGTCCATGGACGCCCTCCCAGAATAAGCCGACCGTGCTGCAGCCATCTTTTGGCTATGGCTCGGTCGGCATGTGGTTAAAGGGCATTGGCCAGGCATTTTATTTAAAGGAAAAAAAAGGAAGAAAAACGAACTAGGATTGATGTACATTATATAAAAAAAAAACATAAAAATAACATATAAAAAAATGTTGTGAAAGCAGCAGCTTGATGTGGGATAAACACAATAGATAGAATAAGAGAAAAGAAAGAAGATGCACTAAAAGTCCCAATCAAGAAAAAAAATATATTATTAAAAATTAATAAACCTTATTAGTAGTCCATATTAAAGAAAATGAATCCTCTTCATAATGGCACCATATGGAGGAGGGTACGTACTGACGTCACCACGCCGTTTCACTAGGAGGATGGGCTTCCGATTGTATCCGCCGGCCGGCACTGTTTTTTTATCATGCGAGTTTTCAACCTATTTGATGTAAGTGCAATACTTCTCTTTTTTTAATAAATTACTAGACTGTATTACGCTAAGGTCAGTTTTTTCCTTCTGGGTCATTTGCTGTAAATACGGACACAGATATTATAGACGGTCACAGGGGGAGATCCACAGCCATCCAGCCTGCTTGTCAGGGTTTCTGATCTGGACATCAATTGCAAGCTCAAGGTCGTGGCTGGGTTATACGCCCTTTGTGCTTACCATCTGGTAAGCAGGTCTTTATTATGGTGATTGGGCACTTTTCTCTAGTTTGAAGTCACTGTGGTGCCATTATGAAGAGGATTCATTTTTTTTAATATGGACTACTAATATGGTTTATTAATTTTTAATAATATCTTTTTTTTTCGATTGGGACTTTTAGCGCAGCTTCTTTCTTTTTTCTTATTTTATTTAAAGGGATTTTGAAGTGTTGACGCAATTATAAATTTGTTGCTCTCTGCCTAACAGAATTTTTTAAAAAGTTTTTTTTTCCTTTGGCACATGTCTTCCAGGGCAGAGACCAGCCCCCCCGTGGAGTTTTTGTGACAATCCTTTGCCTATTAGCTTTGTCATTGTAAAACTTGTCTTCCATTGGCTTCAACAGGGTTTGGATTTGGCAGCCAAGCTTTAGTCATGGTCTGCCAACCTGTCTTGAACCTAATCCAGGTACATTCAGCTCATCTCTACCTAGCAGTGAATGTTTGGTGAAATTAACATTAACTTATTTATAAATATACCCTTTAGTGTCCCTGAAGGACCACAATTTGAGATTCATTCTGCTGCACGGATTACTCCTTGCAGGATACACTTGTGTATACAGGACAGCTCCTTACACTGGGTCCCTCTTACAGCATTCTTCCCAGCTGCCAATATTTTACCAAGTTTGCATTGCATCCCTGTCCATGTTTGTGTATGAGAAAAAAACAAAATGAAAAAATAATAAATATGTTAAAAAGAACATTTTTTTAACAAAAGTAAAAAATGTGATGGAAGGAAGAAGTACAAGTACTCCTCACTTAACGACCAGGTTGTTAAACGAATTGGTTGTTAAACGAGGAGTCACAAGAAATCAATATTTTAAGCATTCTTAACTACTGTACTGTACTGTATTTTGAAAAAAAGGTCTAAACACAAAACTCCAGCTCAATAATGTTGTTTTGAATTTAAGTACAGAACACAAATTAAAATTCTGTACTGTAATGTACAATACAATGATGTATAGTGTGTCATTCAGGTGAGGAGAGCTGGTCATAAGTCCGAGCAGTCGTTAAACAGGTAAGTCGTTAATCACTTGCTTACTGGGCACTTAAACCCCCCTCCTGCCCAGACCAATTTTCAGCATTCAGCGCTGACGCACTTTGAATGACAATTGCGCGGTCATACAACACTGAACCCAAATGACATTTTTATCCTTTTTTTTCCCACAAATAGAACTTTCTTTTGGTTGTATTTATTCACAGCTGGGATTCTTATTTTTTGCTAAACAAACGAAAAAAGATGGAAAATTTTGAAAAAAAAAATCATGTTTCATAGTTTGTTATAAAATTTTGCAAACAGGTAATTTTTCTCTTTCATTGATATGCGCTAATGAGGCGGCACTGGTGTGCACTGATAGGCTGCACTGATGGACACGGATAGGCACAGTTAAGGCAGCACTGATAGGCACAATTAAGGCGGCAATGATGGGCACAGATAAGGCGGCACTGATAGGCACAGATAAGGCGCACTGATGGGGACAGATAAGGCGGTACTGATGGGCACAGATAAGGCGGCACTGATGGCCACTGATGGGCCCTGATGGGTGGCACTGATGGGTGGCATGGATGGGTGGCACTGATGGGCATTGATAGGTACCACTGATAGGTGGCCACTGATGGGCACTGATGGGCACTTATGGGCACTGGTAGGTGACACTGATGAGCACTGATAGGTGGCACTGATGTGCAGCACTGTTGTTGAGGCACTGATTGTGGGCACTGATGGGTGGCACTGTGGGCACTGATGGGTGGCACTGCTGCCTATTGCTAGGAGGCACTGGCAGGGGGCACAGGTGGGCACTAAGGATCTTTAGTAGCTTGCAGTGATCGGGACTGATGTCCCTCTCATGGCCGCCAGTGATCGGCTTTTTTTTCCTCCTCACATTGTCAGCGGAAGGAGAAAAAATAGCAGATTACCGGCTCTGTTGACATCACATAATCAGCTGTCATTGGCTGACAGCTGATCATGTGGTAAGGGGTCAGGATTGACCCCTTACTCCGAACTGTGATCAGACGAGTCTCATAGACTCCCTGATCACAGAGTGTGCCGCGCGCACCCTGCAGGGGGCGCGCAGGGCGCTCGTGCATGGGACGACGTCAATGGACGTAGTCCCGGCAAAGCAGGTCCGCGCTGTAGCCGTCATTTGGCTATAGCGCGAATCTCAAGTGGTTAAACGAGGAGTATCTGTATGTTAATGTGGGACATCCCAGGCTTTGAACTAGAGGAAGTGGGCTTTATCACGTATGAATCAAGGGCACTATTCTCTTTTCTCACCTCAGTGTGTTATGCCATGGAACAGAGTACAGGGGTCACTATTCTCTGCAAACTCACAAAAACAGAACACAACTATAAATTGTGTACATTGCAGTAGATTGCAGGAAAATTAACATTAGATACATTCGGATAACAAATCTGAAACCCATCGAAATCAGTGGGATCCTAATCTGTAAAATCATTAATAGATATTTTCTTGACTATTAGGCTAAGGCAGTGTTTTTCAGTCAAGGCACCCTTTAGAATTGTGCACATCCTGGGGCACATGAGTCTGAGGGCTCGTTTACATAAGCAGATGCGTCTGAGTGCTTTTTTTCATGTTCCAATGTGTTGTTTTTTTTTTATAGGCTGCTCTTTGCTCATGAAACATGCAAAAAAGGTGCTGGCATGATTTTAAGATCGCTCCCCATGAAAATGCAATTGGTGTATGCATTGGGGTGCCACCCACGCATCTGCAAAAGGCAGCGCATTTTTGTGTGATGCTGGAAAATGCATGATTTCATTAACATTCCTGCACTGTACAAAAAGCCCTAAAAAGGTAGTTTGCAAGGCAGTTAAGTAGTCTGTACATTGTAAATACCCCCTGCTAGCACAAATCCCCCCCATCCCCTGCAGTAGGGGGGATTTGTGCAGGACTGTCCATGGTTAAATTACTGCCCCCACTCTTGGGGCAGAGCAGTCTGGAGAGGAGAGGAAACTAAACAAGTCCTTTACAGTCATATCATGAAAGTGTTATTCCATTAATGTCTGTGTACAGAAAGGAGGGAAAGAGCTCACCCCTCACCTCCCTCGGCTCTCCCATCCTCTACACTATTATCCGTACTCTTGCTGGCAAAACTGAAAGCTGTGCAAGCTGCCCGACCTGCCCTTTGCAACCGATGACGTCATCAGTGTTTAGCAGGGGAACAATTAGTATTATTCCCTACCTGCGCAGTTGGATAAGGAAGTGTAAAACAATTGTGTAATAAAATTGTAATCTAACTTTATTTAATGGAGCTACCCGTTCCAAAGTTGTGATAAACTAGTAAGTGAAAGTATGTGTGTGATGAACTGCGCTCCCTTTGGGTTAATACCTTAATATAAAGTGCATACAGTGCAAAATAAAGTCATATAACCACCGGATTCACTCTAATGGAAAGTAGATCAAAACACTAAATAATAAGCATAAGTGTACATAAAAATGTGATCAAACATATAAATCCCTTGAACTTGGTAAGAATCACAAAACAATAGTGTCCAAATAACCAAAATAAAGAAAATAGTCCAAAAAAGCTCATCAGATATTTTCCAGTAAGAAGGTGATTTCATTGATCCAATGAATGGGTGACTATAGGAATCCTCCACCAACACCAAGCACTCAGCCTACTCACCAGATGGAGATGATCCCTATTACAGAGATCATAACAGCTTTGGAAAATGGAATATACCTGGAGATTCGTCTCAGCAAGCCCAGTGATACCTCAAACATTTCAAGGAGAGATGGCCACATGTATCCAGGTCAGACATGAAACAAGGAACAATCTCCCATGGTGAAATATATCATAAAAGGTTTATTTAATAAAAGTGGCTCTTAAAGCCATCCAGCAAAACAAAAGTAAAAAACATACAAATGGACGCGGGGATGTTTGGACTTAAACTATTTTCTTTATTTTGGTTATTTGGATTTTATTGTTTTGTGATTTTTACCAAGTTGATGGATTTTATATGTTTGATCACATTTTTATGTACACTTATGCTTATTATTTAGTGTTTTGATCTAATTTCCATTAGAGTGATTCTGTTGGTTATATAACTTTATTTTGCACTGTATGCACGTTATATTAAAGTATTAACCTATAGGGAGCGCAGTTCATCACACTTCTTTCAGTTACTAGTTTATTACAACTTTGGAACGAGTAGCTCCATTAGATAAAATTAGATTACAATTTTATTACACAATTTTTTTACACTTCCTTATCCAACTGTGCAGGTAGGGAATAATACTAATTGTTCCCCTACTAAACACTTATTATCACCTGAGAGGAGATTATTACCTGCAGCAATGAACATTTTTGATTATATGAGCAATAGAACCCCTGATATGAAAGATGCCTTCTCTGTGGCACAAACAACAGTGTATAAAGATCTGGATCAAAATTTTAAAGCATTGAAGAATGTGATGGATAAGAAAATATATGTATGGTGAGACATAGCTACTTTAGAACAATATGGTAAAGGTAAAATGACCCCCAGACATCTACGTTGGGATCTTGGTCCCAACAATGGACCTATAGATCAGGAACTGGAGGGTAATTGGTATGGTTTTTTAAATTTATGTGAACAAAAGTTATTGGACCTTATTATTATTTCTAGGAGGAACATTAAGTTACAGAAATTGGAAACTAAGATCATAGAGTTGAATGAGGCATTCATTCCTTTCAAGGACACACCTGAATATGAAGACAAAAATAGTCAGGTTCAGAAGTATTTAGAAAAATTCGATAGGGACACCAAAAATAAAAAGATTAAAAAATATCAGAGGGACTTAAAAGAGCATAGAGAGCATGCTGTTTATAAATGGCAGGAAGAATCAGGGGAGTTTGCTTTGGTCCAGTCCGTTGAGTCTTCACCTGAGAGGGGTAAGGGGGCTGGAACAGATCCATACTCTACACCCATTTTCGGCGGATAACCCAGGTAATTGTAAGAGTCCACGGCTTATTACGCATGCACCAATGGCGCGTTGCCGCAAGAGGAAATCCGTGCCAAAGACGCCTCAGGGCATCAACCCGCACCTGCGCAGAAGACTTGATGGAAAGGGGCAGGAAAATGCCTAGGACGCGCACAGGAAGTGACCTCAACCTGATGGAAAAAGGTGGAAAAATACCCAGGTTAATGTTTTTTCACCTTAATGCATCCTATGCATTAAGGTGAAAAAACATCTGATGATTAGGGATGAGTCGAACACCTCCCGGTTCGGTTCGCCGCAAAACAGGCAAAAAATTAGTTCGAACACGCGAACGTCGTTAAAGTCTATGGGGCACGAACATGAATAATCAAAAGTGCTAATTTTAAAGGCTTATATGCATGGTATTGTCATAAAAAGTGTTTGGAGATCTGGGTCCTACCCCAGGGGACATGTATCAATGCAAAAAAAAGTTTTAAAAATGGCCATTTTTTCGGGAGCAGTGATTTTAATAATGCTTAAAGTGAAACAATAAAAGTGAAATATTCCTTTAAATTTCATACCTGGGGGGTGTCTACAGTATGCCTGTAAAGTGGCGCATGTTTCCCGTGTTTAGAACAGTCCGAGAGCAAAATTACATTTCTAAAGGAGAAAAAGTCATTTAAAACTACTCGCGGCTATAATGAATTGTCTATTGGAGAAATCAAAAGTGCTAATTTTAAAGGCTTTTATGCATGGTATTGTCATAAAAAGTGTTTGGGGACCTGGGTCCCATGCCGTTTTTATCAATGACTTTTATGTGTATTGCCGGGACCAACAATTCATTATAGCCGCGAGTACTTTTAAATGACTTTTTTTCCTTTAGAAATGTCATTTTGCTCTCGGATTGTTCTAAACACGGCCATTTTTAAAACTTTTTTTGCATTGATACATGTCCCCTGGAGCAGGACCCAGGTCCCCAAACACTTTTTATGACAATAACTTGCATATTAACCTTTAAAATTAGCACTTTTGATTTCTCCCATAGACTTCTAAAGGGTGTTCCGCAGCTTTTGAATTTTCCGCGAACGCCCCAAATTGTTCGCTATTCGGCGAATGGACAAACAGCCAATGTTCGAGTCTAACTCATGTTCGACCCGAACGTAAAGCTCATCCCTACTAATGATTACCGGCCCCCAGCCCCCCAGTTTACTTACCTGAGCTCTCGAAAGTCCCGTGCTCAATCCCACTCTCGATCGTTGCCCGGGCTTCTCCGGTCTTCTCAGCTCTTCATTGGATAGATTGATAGCAGCACAGCCATTGGCTTGCACTGCTGTCAATCAAATCAATGACGCAGCCCGCCGGGGGGGCGGGACCGAGTCATACACGCTGTGTCTATGGACACAGCGTGTATGACAGGGAGTGAGCCCGCAAGCTAAACCCCTCAGGATAGAGCTTCCCAAAGGGGGGTTAGCTATTGCGCAGAGGAGCCGAGACAGCCGGCGAGGTACCCCAGAACAGTAGAATCGGGGCCACTCTGTGCAAAACGAACCACACAGTAGAGGTAAGTATAACATGTTTGTTATTTAAAAAAAAACCAAATCCATACAACCCCTTTAACTACTAATTGCGCGGTCATACAATGCTGTACCCAAATTACATTTATATCATTTTTTTCACACAAATGATGGTATTTGATCACCACTGGATTTTTTATGTTATTATATAAACAAAAAAAGACCAACAATTTTGAATAAAAATATATATATATTTTTTTACTTTCTGCTACAAAACATATCCAATAAAATAACAAATACAGTTTCTTCACAAATTTAGGCCAAAATGAATTCTGCTACATGGAAAAAATCCCAATAAGTGTACATTGAATGGTTTGTGTGAACGGTAAAGTGTCAACAACAATCTATGATATACAGTGGGGACGGAAAGTATTTAGACCCCCTTAAATTTTTCACTCTTTGTTATATTGCAGCCATTTGCTAAAATCATTTAAGTTCATTTTTTTCCCCATTAATGTACACACAGCACCCCATATTGACAGAAAAACACAGAATTGTTGACATTTTTGCAGATTTATTAAAAAAGAAAAACTGAAATATCACATGGTCCAGTATTCAGACCCTTTGCTCAGTATTTAGTAGAAGCCCCCTTTTGATGTAATACAGCCATGAGTCTTTTTGGGAAAGATGCAACAAGTTTTTCACACCTGGATTTGGGGATCCTCTGCCATTCCTCCTTGCAGATCCTCTTCAGTTCTGTCAGGTTGGATGGTAAACGTTGGTGGACAGCCATTTTTAGGTCTCTCCAGAGATGCTCAATTGGGTTTAAGTCAGGGCTCTGGCTGGGCCATTCAAGAACAGTCACGGTGTTGTTGTGAAGCCACTCCTTCGTTATTTTAGCTGTGTGCATAGGGTCATTGTCTTGTTGAAAGGTAAACCTTCGGCCCAGTCTGAGGTCCTGAGCACTGTGGAGAAGGTTTTTGTCTAGGATATACCTGTACTTGGCCGCATTCATCTTTCCCTCGATTGCAACCAGTCGTCCTGTCCCTGCAGCTGAAAAACACCCCCACAGCATGATGCTGCCACCACCATGCTTCACTGTTGGGACTGTATTGGACAGGTGATAAGCAGTGCCTGGTTTTCTCCAAACATATCACTGCAGTGATGGCTGACTTTCTACAACTTTCTCCCATCTCCTGACTGCATCTCTGGAGCTCAGGGACAGTGATCTTTGGGTTCTTCTTTACCTCTCTCACCAAGGCTCTTCTCCCCCGATAGCTCAGTTTGACCGGACGGCCAGCTCTAGGAAGGGTTCTGGTGGTCCCAAACGTCTTCCATTTAAGGATTATGGAGGCCACTGTGCTCTTAGGAACCTTAAGTGCAGCAGAAATTTTTTTGTAACCTTGGCCAGATCTGTGCCTTGCCACAATTCTGTCTCTGAGCTCTTCAAGCAGTTCCTTTGACCTCATGATTCTCATTTGTTCTGACATGCACTGTGAGCTGTAAGGTCTTATATAGACAGGTGTGTGGCTTTCCTAATCAAGTCCAATCAGTATAATCAAACACAGCTGGACTCAAATGAAGGTGTAGAACCATCTCAAGGATGATCAGAAGAAATGGACAGCACCTGAGTTATATATATGAGTGTCACAGCAAAGGGTCTGAATACTTAGGACCATATGATATTTCAGTTTTTCTTTTTTTAATAAATCTTGAAAAATGTCAACAATTCTGTGTTTTTCTGTCAATATGGGGTGCTGTGTGTATATTAATGAGGAAAAAATGAACTTAAATGTTTTTTAGCAAATTACTGCAATATAACAAAGAGTGAAAAATTTAAGGGGGTCTGAATACTTTCCATTCCCACTGTATATACTGGAATTTTTATTTTTTTATATTAGTAATGGTGGTGATCAGCATCTTAAAGTGGTTGTAAACCCTAGCAAAAAAAAAACAAAACTGCAAGACAAAGGCATAATGAGCTAGTATGCATAGCAGCTATTGGCTACTGGCTATCAACTTCCTTATTTTAATCCGGTCGTACGTTATCACTTACTAATTCGTCGAATCCGTCGGACTTTGGTGTGATAGTGTGTAGGCAAGTCCGTTCGTTCGAAAGTCTGTCGGAGGTCCATCAAAAGTCCGTCGAAAGTCCATCAGAAAGACCGTCGGACCTTTGATGCCGAATAGTCCGCCCGTGTGTACACGGCATTACTGACACTGGGTGGGAACTGATTAACCACTTGCCGACCAACCACTGTATATATGCGGTGGCTGGTCGGCTATATATGATTGCTCGTGCATGTGACATGTGGACGTGCGATGTCCGCCAGCTACCCGCGATCACAGTACACAGAGGCAGAACGGGGATTTGTCTATGTAAATAAGGTGGATCCCCATTCTGACAGGAGACATCATGGAGATCTGCTGTTCCCAGTGATCGGGAACAGCGATCTCTGTGATGTTCCAGTGAGCCCATCCCACACACAGTTAGAACACACACTAGGGAACACAGTTAACCCCTTGATCGTCCCCTAGTGTTAATCCCTTCCCTGCCAGTGTCATTTATACATTGATCAATGCATTTTTTTAGAACTGATCAGTGTAATAATGTCACTGGTCCCCAAAAAGTGTCACTTAGGGTCAAATTTGTCTGCTGAATTGTCGCAGTTTTGCTAAAACTCGCAGATCACCGCCATTATCAGTAAAAACATAAAAACCAATCAATATGCGCTTAGTGGGATTATTTTTACCAAAAATATGTGGCAAAATACATATTGGCCTAAATTGATGAATACATGTTTTTAATATATTTTTTATATACATATATATATACAGTTGCAATAAAAAGTATGTGAACCCTTTTGGAATGATTATTATTATTATTATTATTATACAGGATTTATATAGCGCCGACAGTTTACGCAGCGCTTTACAACATTAGGGCAGACAATACAAGTACAATACAATTCAATACAGGAGGAATCAGGGGGACCTGCTCGTTAGAGCTTACAATCTAGGAGGGAGGGTCAAGTTATACAAAAGGGTAATAGCTGAGGGGGATGAGCTAATGGAGAAAATAGTGCAGTTATTAGATGGAGGCAGGATAAGCTTCTCTGAAGAGGAAAGTTTTCAGGGATCGCCTAAAAGTGGATAAATTTGGAGACAGTCTGACAGATTGGGGTAGGGGATTCCAGAGGATGGGCGAGGCTCGAGAGAATGATATGGTTTTCTGCACAAATTGGTCATAAAATGTGATCTGATCTTCATCTAAGTCACAACAATAGACATTCATAGTTTGCTTAAACTAATGACACACAAAGAATTAAATGTTACCATGTTTTTATTGAACACACCATGTAAACATTCACAGTGCAGGTGGAAAAAGTATGTGAACCCCTAGACTAATGAGATCTGCCAGAGCTAATTGGAGTGAGGTGTCAGCCAACTGGAGTCCAATCAATGAGATGAGATTGGAGGTGTTGGTTACAGCTGCTCTGCTCTATAAAAAACACACACCAGTTCTGGGTTTGCTTTTCACAAGAAGCATTGCCTGATGTAAATGATGCCTCGCACAAAAGAGCTCTCAGAAGACCTATGATTAAGAATTGTTGACTTCCATAAAGCTGGAAAGGGTTATAAAAGTATCTCCAAAAGCCTTGCTGTTCATCAGTCCACGGTATGACAAATTGTCTATAAATGGAGAAAGTTCAGCACTGCTGCTACTCTCCCTAGGAGTGGGCGTCCTGTAAAGATGATTGCAAGGGGGTAAATCCTTCTGGGGCTGAAGTGGTTAACCGACACTGCCAGCAACACTAATACAGTGATCAGTGCTAATACTATACACTGTCACACTGGTGGGAACGGGGTTACCATTTCGGGGTAATCATTGTGCATGCCCTGAACCCGGAAAGAGGAGCCAACATACAGATCCTAAAGCAGTTGTTGGTTATACAGAGATTGTACGGTCAGATTGTAATGTGTATGGCGACCCTAAGGCATACCTCCCAACTGTCCCTGATTTTGAGGAACTGTCCCTGATTTGGAGCAATGTCCCTCCCTCCCTCTTTCCTCCTCATTTGTCCCTTATTTTGGTCTGATCTATATAGTTGTATATAAAATTCACTTTTTATCTTTCAAAAAGTGTTTGCCAGTGCTAAACCTTTTATCCAAATTCTAAATCGCTGCATTTGTAAATTTTAAAAGCCAATATAAAGGAATAGTAGTGGTAAAAAAAAGCACTTGTGAGTTTAAATAATCTTTTTTTATTATTTCCCCTTTAATGGGTGTGGCAGGGGGCGTGCCCTATGCCTACATACATTGCTAGTAGGTGTCCCTCATTGCCATCTCAAAATGTTGGGAGGTATGCTGAAGTATATTAGAAATAGTACACCACGGAATGCACTGTTGATATAGGCTACACTGGATCCAGAGTATATATATATATATATATATATATATATATATATATATATATATATATATATATATATATTTGTAGCGCTGGTAGATTTTTATCTACCGCTAATAGGTAAATTTAGTGGGTCGCTTATTATAGGAAGTTAGATTTGCCTCTGTTCCAGCTTGGCTGACGTTGCATGCGGTTCCACATTGTGCCGGTGGGTCATCCTTTCCCGGGAAGTGGGATCGCCTCAGGAGATCCATCCCCTATACAGAGCACCATCTATCTGGGCAGTTTTGCTTGATTCGGCCCACTGGGGGCCGCTACTGCAGGTGAGAGGCTGGGGGAAACAATTTGTCTTGCATCAGAACAAGAGTGGAAGAACTTGTCACAAGTCACCTCTAATCGCACCTTTTAAATAGACTTTCCTTTTTGGAAATTACAAGTCACATTGCATGAAACAGCGCTTTTGGGGACTTTATTGCACAATTGTCACTTTATATGTATAGTATTGTCTATATGGGGATGCTGGGTTTTTAGTCGCATCTTCAGTCGCACAAATGCATTTATGATATTTTGCACATTGTGTCACTTTGATTGTTGTTCATTAATTGCAACAGGAGTTGCGTTTTGCAAGGAGCACTTCAATATATGTTTATGAGCACGAGGAATCTTACTGCAATATTTTGGTGCACTAATTTTTGTTAGTACAACCTTGTGGATTTATGGCTAATTTATGAATTATTGTATCCATAGTTGCATTTTTAGTTGCACGCATGCACTTTATGGTAATTTTGCACATTGTGTCACCGTTTATATTTTGGTTTGAATAATTGCAACAGGAGTTCTATTTTTGCACGGAGCACTTTAATATATTTTGCATGTTTTTGAGTATGAGGAATCATAATATCTGGATGCACTGGTCATCATTGGATATTGCTATTATATATGCACACTGCACTTGGAAGAGGATGTCATATTTATTTATTTACTGTTGAAGCATTGTGTGGTTTTTGCATATTTGGAATCGGTACACAAGGATAGATTAGTGCCACATATATACCAGATTTGAATACATGTTTTAGGGTTCGTTTTCAGCCACCTGCTGGCCCTCCTGGCCTACAGGTATGCACTAGGAATACCACCTCGTGGTCCTCCGTTCCGGAGGCCCGCGTCGCTGCGGCGTGTGGGTGGGCCCAGAAGCCTGTCTGGGGCCTACCACAGCAGCGGAGGAGTGGTCCTGAGCTGTCTATCCTGAGTGAAGAAGCTGGACAACCGAGAATATCCCAGGGGAGGACCCGTCATGGAAGGATCATGCAGAGTGCTGGTCTGGAGAGGGGCCTGGTGACTCGGTTGGAGGATGCATTCCGAAGTAATCTTACAGTATATTGCTGCCGGGTTGGCTTAAAGGTTCAAGTACTATATCTGACATTCACCACAAACCAATACATCCTGTGGCAGAGGATCGTACGGGTTTTATTCCAGATAAGTCTGTGGCAGAGACTTTTGTTTGTGCTACGTGCTGGCTGCTAGGCAAGTGAGAGATGTCCATCCAGGCGGGCAAAGATTGAATCCTACGAAAGGGGGACTATTCAATTACAAGTGTTCAATTACAAAGAATGTTCTGAAGAAATACAACAGAAAGGTATTTGAGCTTCCCTGCAGCTTTCCTACTACCTCTTTCCTGCTACTTCCCTTGTTCGTTTTATTAAAGCATTGGAAAACCTGCTCAGGTGTTTGGTGCTTATATCGTCCAGAGGTAAACTCAACGGAACCCTAGACCCGGTGCTGGTGAAACAGAGGTGTCAAGAGTGAAGGTAACAAGCCCGCTTAAACCAGCAGCTCCACCGAGAGTTATTGCTACATGTGGGGGTGTCGTCCGGGATTTGTTAGCCGTCAATTCTCACAACCTGGAGAGGTATGTATATATATATATGTATATGTATATGTATATATATATATATATATATATATATATATATATATATATATTAATATGGGGTCAAATGTGTGTGTATTCTATTACATTAGGGTGTGCACCCCAAACCTCAAACCCACATGCCTTTCTCTGAAGCCTCAGCTGCACTGGACAGTGAATGAATGGGAAGTGCTCTGTGCAGAGTGACTTCCTGTTCATTCACAAGCTGAAGCATAGGAAACACAGTTTCCTATGCTTCAGCTATGATTGAACACAGTGAGTAAGTGTGTTCACTGTGATCATTTAAAAAAGGAAGGGGCTGGTAAAGGACATCTTGATTAGCCCCTTCCCGCGCTCTCCATCCTGAAACATCCCCCACAGCAGCCAGGGGAGAGAAGAGGGAAGCCAGCAGCACTGCCGTGGCTTGCGCTCAACAGGGGAGGGGGAACCAGGGCAGAAGGGAGAATCCGCACTACACAGTGTGATTAGGGTGTGCCCAGGCACACCTGGAACACCCCCTACACACGCCTATGTATGGGGTTCAGCTTTCAAACACTATCAAATTAAAACAGAATTGACAAGATGAAATTTGGTGTCAACATTTGAGCACATTTATAGACTGTGCATTCAACGACAGAAAGGTTCATTTGGCATCTTTATTACAAACCACAAAACACATAATTTGCCAATGTACTTTTTTTTTTAATATAAAGCAATAGACAGATGTATATAAATATACTAATCATGTTGAGAAAATAAAATTCTTCTTTTGTTAGGAATCTAGCTATTTACATAATACTACATTTAGGGAGCTTATTTAACCACTTCGCGCCTGAGCTATAGCCGAAATACAGCTGCAGCGTGAAAGCCAATTGCCCAGGGACGCCCTCCCGTTTACTTCCACGATGCACGCTCCCGTGGGCGCACATCGGGGAAATTCTGTGCTGGCCGTGCTCCTTGGACACAGCCAGTCACAGATCGCTGTAAATGGCCAATCACAGCAGCCGTTTACAGCGTGATCAGAGCTTCCAATGAGAGATGATCTCATATGTAAACATATGAGATCATCTCTCATCGCCGGCTCTCCCTCCTCACACAGAGACAGCGTGTGAGAAGGGGGAGCGAACGGCTGCAGCGTGAGTGTCAGAAAAAAAACTGAACAAAAAGTGAACACAGTACCTGTCACTGCCATCTGTCACTGCCATCTGTCCCGACTGCCATCTGTCACTGCCATCTGTCCCCACTGCCATCTGTCACTGCCATCTGTCCCCACTGCCATCTGTCCCCACTGCCATCTGTCAGTGCCATCTGTCCCCACTGCCATCTGTCAGTGTCATCTGTCCCCACTGCCATCTGTCCCCACTGCCATCTGTCCCCACTGCCATCTGTTCCCAGTGCCACCTGCCATCGCCATCTGTCCCCAGTGCCACTTATAAGTGCCATCTGTCATCAGTGCCATATATTAGTGCCATCTGTCATCAGTGCCACGTATCAGTGCCATCTGTCATCAGTGCCACCTGTCAGTGTCACGTGCCATCTGTTATCAGTGTCATGTGTCATCAGTGCCATGTATCAGTGCCATCTGTCATCAGTGCCACATATCAGTGCCATCTGTCATCAGTGTCACGTGTCATCAGTGCCACGTATTAGTGCCATCTGTCATCAGTGCCACATATTAGTGCCATCTGTCATCAGTGCCACATATTAGTGCCATCTGTCATCAGTGCCACGTGTCATCAGTGCCACGTATTAGTGCCATCTGTCATCAGTGCCATCTGTCATCAGTGCCACGTGTCATCAGTGCCACATATTAGTGCCATCTGTCATCAGTGTCACGTGTCATCAGTGCCACGTATTAGTGCCATCTGTCATCAGAGCCACGTATTAGTGCCATCTGTCATCAGTGACACGTCAGTGTCACGTGTCATTGTCCCGGTGCTCCAGGGCCTTCAAAAGTGTAAACGGTAGTCAAAAAGTTAGATTGTTTTATGCTCCTAGAACACCTTTTTTTTTTTTTATGATTTGCACCACAGCTTGTAGACTCTCTAACTTTCACAAAGACCAAATAATATCCACTAATTTGGGTTATTTTTACCAAAGATATGTAGCTGTATAAATTGTGGCCAAAATTTATGAAGAAAAATTAATAATTTGCAAAATTTTATCGCAGAAACTAAGAAAAATTCGTTTTTATTCAAAATTTTTGGTCTTTTTTCACTTAATGCGCAAAAATTAAAAAAAAAAGAGGTGATCAAATACCACCAAAAGAAAGCTCGATTTGTATGAAAAAAAGGACAAAAAAAATTCATTTGGGTACAGTATTACATGACTGAGTAATTGTCATTCAAGGTGTGAGAGCACTGAAAGCTGAAAATTGGTCTGGGCAGGAGGGGGGTTTAAATGCCCAGTTGTCAAGTGGTTAAAAGGCGTTGGGGTCTGTCCACTCCACAAACCGCAGAACATCGCTGCAAATACTTCACAGTGCATGAGAATTTTATGTTTTATTCATAAATGAAATAAATGCATTTTCTAAATAAATACATTTATTTATTTGGAGAACATACGCTGATAGGTGGTATAACCTGTCAGGTTTTCTCTGCCACCTGGCACACTTTTTTTCATTTATGATAATGAGTGAGGCTTCACTTGATTAAGAGTCCTTGGATCTAACAAACACACAGCAATGCTTTATACAAATGCGGGAGTATAAAAAAGCAGTGACGGTAGTTAGGACATACAACTGCTTTATAAATAGACCTCTTAGTTTAATAAATATGAACACATTCAGCATATAAATAATTCAGCATAATTTATTTGCAATACATTCAACCACAGTGGTATGTCGGCTATATAAACTGCTTTATAAATAGGTCCCTTCTAATAAGTCTAATAAATATAAACACATTTAAACATAAAAATATTTAATTGTAATTAAATTGCAAAGCATTTGACTGCATGGTTATGCTATAAGCCACGGATCCACTGATCCATTTTCCAAAGTCACAGACCTCAAACTAGTATGCAAACCAGAAGTTACAACTTCACTTACTACCTGCTTGTTCTGGGTAAGTACATTACACTGGACTGTATTTCAAATAATAGTTTTTAAACGTAAACTTGTCCTAACATCTTACACATTCAAATTCACATCTTAATGTGAATACATTTGTTGAACTCCAGAAAAATATGTATGTAGACTTTTGAAAGTTTATCATTCCATAATCATTCCCCTAAGATTCATGCATTTAGAACTGTAACGTCCCCAGCACATATTCATTTTCTCTGGATTTCCCTCTGCTGTTAATAATGAAGGGTATGGAATCACAAGAATTATTACTGAACTCATTTTTATATTCACTTCTATATTATATTACTATTTACTGTAGGTTTGTCTGATTTACAGATAAAGATACATTTTTAGGACTCAAGTCAATTGTAATTTATGAACAGTATGATTCTTTTCAGATTGGACAACTCTTCATGTAGACAGGGCTTGATTTACTAAAACTGGAGAGTGCAAAATCTGGTGCAGCTCTGCATAGAAACCAATCAGCTTGTTTTTTTTAAGTTGAAAAAGAAGCTGATTGACTACCATTAACAGCTGCACCAGATTTTGCACTCTCCAGTTTTAGTAAATCACCCCAGTAGCTGCCCTTTCATTGTAACAGGTCAGCTGGAAGCAAAGTAGTAGACTTAGTGGCCCTGTTCTATCTTAGAGCATCAATATTGCAAGAAAGTTCTGAACCTGCAGAAGTCATTGAATCGGGGTGAAAATTTCAGCTTTACCAATCCATAGGATGTCAGTACTCTAGACAAGGTTGTGTCTGCAATGGAAAGGTTTATGCATTTAAGAATGAATATCTTGTAAGAAACATAACTGCATTGTTGGTGGGTGATTTGTAGTCTAGGCACACTGGTTTGGTCCTCCACAGATCTCAAGTTCATCTCTTTGGACTTCTGGTCTTGGAAAGCAAATTCTTTCCCGTTGTATTACTCCCCCTTCTGGGTCTGCTAGTTGATTTGAAGGACTCCACCGTCCATAGTGTGTAGAGTAGCTTGGGAAGCTCCCCACTCTGTATATCACATAATGAGCACAACCCGCAATCTGTATAAAAATAAAGTATAGATTTTTAACTTTGGTACCAAAAGAAGTAAATAGTAAATGACTTATCATCAAATCATGCTGCATTTCTAAGGTTTATGGTTTAAAGAGTCTTTCTCTTAAAATTTCTCTTAAAGTGGTTGTTGTTAAGCCACTATCTGATCTTTATACCACCCCCTCTGTTAGATGACAACCTGTGTCCTAGTGCCTGTACTTTGTAAAAAAAAAGCAGATTTCTACCTGTTATCACAGCGCCTCCAGGCGCTCACGTGACTCTTTCCTCTTCCCGTCTGACAGCTCCAGCGGGAGGGCCTGAGAACCCCCGCTGACGTCAGCCAGGGAGGCAGAGAGGAGAGAGCCGGGAGACGCGTGAGTGCTGGGAGGCGCTGTGAAAACAGGTAGAAATCCGCTTTCTTTTATAAAGCACAAGCACTACGACACAGGTTGTTATCTAACAGAGGAGATGTATAAAGATAACATAGGCCCGGGAGGTGAGCAGGGCGGTGCTTGTAAGAGCTGACAGGCAGGGAGGGGAGGGGGGAGAGAGGACACAGGAGAGACAGGAGAGCTGCAGATAGCAGCGGATGACGAAGGCACATAAACTGACTCTGGTGTCATGACTCAGCAGCCATGATTTTCCGTGATCCGTTTACAGGGGGGGGGGGACAATGACAGGATCAACCAGGTATTTCAGGTAGGTGATAGAGAGGGCCAAATTACACAGCACAAGCACTGTGCTGTATAACATGCTTTAACCACTTCAGTCCCCTTCCTGACCAGGCCATTTACCAGGCCAATACTGCACTGTGTTGCCTTAACTGACAATTGCGTGGTCGTGCGACGCTGTACCCATTGTTTTTTTTCCATAAATAGAGCTTTCATTTGGTGGTATTTGATCGCCTCTGCGGTTTTTATTTTTTGCGCTATACAGAAAAAAAGACCGACAATTTTGAAAAAAAAAAAAAAAAATGTTACCTTCTGCTATAATACATATCAAAGAATTAAAAAAAAAAAAAATCTAATTTCTTCATCAATTTAGGCCAATATGTGTTCTGCTACATGTTTTTGGTAAAAAAAAATCCCAATAAGCATATATTGATTGGTTTGTGCAAAAGTTAGCTAAAGATAGTGTCTACAAACTATGGGATGGATTTATGGACTTTTTATTTTTTTTATTGTTTTTACTAGTAATGGCGGCGAGCAGCGATTTTTAGCAGGACTGCGACATTTGCGGCAGACAAATCTGACACTAAGTGACACTTTTTGGGGACCAGTGACACCAATACAGTGATCAGTGCTAAAAAAAACAATGCACTGTCACTGTATAAATGACATTGGTGGGAAAGGGGCTAACATCATAGGCGATCAAAGGGTTAACTGTGCTCCTAGGGAGTACTTTTTAACTTGGGGGGGGGGGGGGATGCTGTGACTGGAGGAAAACAGAGATCCGTGTTTCTGCTTAGCAAAAACACAAGATCTCTATTTTCCTCCCTCACAGAACGGCGGCCTGCCTTGTTTACATAGGCAGACTGCCATTCTGCCTCTCCTGTGAACGATCAGCGGACCCGGCGGCCATCGTGGCAGCCGGACCCGTTGATTGGCTCCCGATGTGTCCAATCACAGCCAGAGCCCTAGAAAGAAACCACGTACAGGTACGTGATTTCGTGTTTAAGGGCCGCCCTGTCGCAGTATATGTGCATGGGCGGTACTTAAGTGGTTAAGGGAACAGGATCCATTTTTGTTTTTTTTTTAGGTTAACAAACACTTTAAGTAACATGTAAAGTCTTTGTGGGCTGAATCAATCTTTGTATTTTTATATGTCTAGATGATTCAACAGTGAGGCCTACCTTCCTAATTATAGACTTTGCTTCTATCTACTTGGGATATTTGTGTGTTCCCATCCATCTTTGCATCTTTATTACCCCTGGTGCATTCACCATAATATAAAGTAAACAAGGAAAAAAATCCATGCCAACAGGCATAGTGGGAACCCCTCATAATGTCCCCGAGAGACATCAGAATTTGTCAAGTGGTTTAATTCTTCAGCATCTACCAGCTGCTAAAATAGTTTTGATTGGACTACCCTCTAAATATTCCACACGCATAAGAAATTTGCTTGTAGTAATTTAAAAAGTATAAGTTTACATTTAGTTTATATATAAGACCCTACACTTTTGTGTTTCTTCCACTACAGATAGAGAGGCAGCTTAAGCTGAGAACAAAGAAAGCTGCTAACAAATAACAAATGGGTTGATTTCTTAAAGACAAATAGGCATTGCAAGTAAAGTTGCACTTTGAAAAGTACTTTTACATTAGTCTGCTTAAGGCCACTCTTAGTACAGTATACTCATAGGAATGGATGGTGTGTATGCAGACTAAAAGGAAGACCTAGTTGGGGAATTGGGCCAGGCACAGGTTTGCTTTAAATCTGAACTCCAAGCACAAGCTACTAATTACACAGATGAATTACATATAGAGTATATAAATCTGACAAAAGGATTTGTAATTCTATCCAGCCACATTTGTCATTTATAAACCTCAGCCAGATAGCCCAGTCATAAGGGAGACATGACTTTCTGTTTTAGTGTAAAGGAATATAGTGGTGTTGCTCTTCTGTCTCCAGCCTGATGTTTGGACAGCAAAAAAAACCCTCAAATACAAAAGTATATATTTCTGTAAGGTTGAACTTTTCTCTAAATTCTTAATCAAACCTGATTTTCCCAAAGGTATTCAATTAAATACTTACTCCAAGAAGTAATCCCAGCAGCATTCCGGCAGCCAGTAAACCAAACAAGATAATTGCCCAACTTGGTACTGTAAGAAAGAATAAAAATAGTTTAAAGCTTGGGTTTCCCCCAGGAGGTCATCAGTCTACATATGAGTAAAGTTTTTATACAGATCTGACAGCGACTGAGAGCATCGTTTATAGGATGAAGTGTAGAAATCCCTCAATTACACCATACTCATATATGTTGATGTGTGAATGGGGGTAGGGGGATTGAAAGTCCTAGAATCTCCTGGGGATGGTGGAAAGTAATGGAAGAGGAAAGTCCTCAATACCCCATACCCACACTATTTCCAGTATGACAAATCCTCAACTCTATTTTGAGGTACCTGGAATCACCGAAAAAGGTTTAACAAACTTTAATTGTATTTTAGAGCCACAAATAGGAGTGGAATGAGATCAGGGTCTCAATGGGGCACTAACTGAGGGGTCAAAGGGGTCATAATTAGAAATGAACTTTAAATGGCCGCTATAAGGGTTTGTTATTTGTTTGTTTTTTTGAAGCCTGAACATTTTTACATGCCCAAAGCACTATGGGCTAGCTAAAGAGATAGTAAAAAAAATAATCATATTCTTTCAGGCAGCTAGACTCAATCTGAAATCTCCCAATGGGCCATTTAAAAAGGGAGGAGTCGCTGCAGCAATTTTATTGTCTGTGTGTGTAAATGTGAATTTTACAAACATTAGTATTTCTATCAAAAATAGGGCAAATAACTAGCGATAATCATGTGACAATGTGCTTAAAGCTCCACCCACCTTAAGAAAGACCATAATAAATATAGAGGCAAAATATGTATAAAACCAATATATATTCCCTTTCCAGTGACTATATGGTAAGTATTATAGTTCAATGAACATAGCAACAAGATTCCTTTACTAGTAAGAGGTGCTAATTTTTAATTCTACATTTGCTTTAGAATTTCCCTCAACAGTGAAAGTGACTCTCCCTACTGGTGACACCGACAGCATTAAAAACCACTGATAGGTTCCAAGGAATACCCAATCCTTTCGAGAATAGAAAAAAAAGTTTTGACTCAAGTTACACTTTAAAGTAAGTAAAATAAAATATATGGTACCTGTGCAGTAGGAATATCTATCTGCCTGTTATTTGACTATCTGCTGAATAGAAATCTCCAACTGGCTTCTAGAAATTGTTACTTTGATGTGTATTTGGGATAAGCCATTCACAAATTAATATTATAGTAGAGGAATTGCTTACATTGTACATTGTCAGATAATACAGCAGCAGCATTTGCTTGTCCGCTGGTACTAGACATAGTTGTAGTACTGGTGGTTCCAGAAGTTGTAGTTGTAGTAGATGCAGTGGTTGTGGTTGCTGTAGTAGAGGAAGCTCCAGAGCTTGTGGATGTTGTAGATGATGTAGATACACCTACTGTGGAAAAAGAAGTGTTAGCCAAAGTCCAAGTTACATAGCAAGTAGCAGTGAGAAGTACAACAGTAGTGACAATATTAGTTGGTGTTGCTGTAAAAGTTGGAATTTTGGGTAATTGCTAATTCATCCTTGCAGATGTAAGTGTTAAAGCGCTGTTGATGGCTATTAAGAATTTAAACAAATAACCAAAAATGTAATCATTTGCAGCTTAAAACTATTTCCCATGTAAGTATTAAGACCCCCTCCCACCAGACTAACCTATCCTGCAGGGTTTTTTTCTTACCTTTTGAAGCAAGATCTACTCACCTGAGCCCACAATTTGGACCCCTCACTGGTGCCGATCCAAGATGTGAGGAAACACTAAGCCAAAACTACAGTTGTGCCCATGCCAGCTGATCCTGAACAGTCCTCTGGAACTGATGTCACTTGTGCAGACTCCTCTTCTGGATCCCAAGAAGACCCTGCCTCTGGACAGCCAATGGAAAGCATCTACATCACACAAACAGTGATGTAGACACCCCGAAAATAACCCCTCCTCCTGTTAACAGAAGAGGAGAGAAGACTCGGGACTGGAACGTCCATGGCTTTAGGTGACTAAAAAAGGGTACTTTTTTTTTTTAGATTTGTTTTTCAGATTATTTTTTGTGATGCCATCAATCCATTTGAGGGGTTGGAGGGGATATGGGCAACCTGCTCTTACAATCTCTAAATGTGATGGTAGCATTAGTATTTCTTTTTTAGACCCTTTGTTTCTGTTATTTTTACCTAGTAATCCTACCAGTTGCACACTTGCTGTCTTAGGGGGACAATGCTTACTCACTCTACTGTATTTTTCAAGGAGCATCATTGTCCCCCTAGGCTGTTCTACTGATTTGGACTACAAGCACCATCTAGGAGAAGATGTATTGCAGTTCATAAAAGATTATCAGGAAGGCTGATAACATTGTTTGAGACACAAGTTCAGCACACAAAAAGACACAATGACACATGGTCAACAGGTATTTCTCTGTACTTGTAGAAAATGTTATTAGCCTGAAAAATGAAAACGAATGCAGCCACTACATCTAAGGACCAGTAAGCTGCAATATATTACATTTTCTGTTCTTGGGTTTTGTTATACTTTAATGCAATACTTGATGTTTTTGTCATAGCAGCAGCTGGGCTAGTTATAGTAATAGTAGGTTATATCAGTGGTAAAGACCAGTGGCAGAATAAGTAAGAGCAGTGTGAGCAGTGGATGCTGGACTTTTAGTTGGCGCAACAAAGAAGGAAATATATCAGTAATAAATTAGTTAGAGGTATTGTAGCAGTAGAACATGCATAGTGAGAGCCATAGTGATAATTTGTACTTTGTACTTTCATTTTTATTTTTGAGTTGTGTCACTTGCTGGAGTAGTAGAAGCTCCCAATGTAATTGAAAACACATGAACTCTAGAAGTAGTCAGAGCTATAATGGTAATAATGAAGTCCATTCTCCAGAGGTTGTAAAAGCTGCAAATGTAGGCACTGTCAAAATAGTTTGTGCATTACTAGCCCCTGAAACTGCAGAAGATGTTGAATGTGTAGAACTAGCTAGTAACTTATTGAATGCAAGAGACGCTGCAATAAATTGTATTTAAGTTGTAGTTCTAACTGGTGCATCATTAATGGCAAGAGTATGAAGGTTGAAGGAAATACATCTAATGCCACGTACACACGACCGGTATTGCCATCGGAATTAACTCCGAAGGTTTCTCCGACGGAATTCCATTGAAGCGGTCTTGCCTACACACGATCAACCCAAAGTCCGACCATCCAGAACGATGTGACGTACAACACTTCTGACGGGTCTAGAAAAAGGAAGTTCAATAGCCAGTAGCCAATAGCTTCCATCTCGTACTTGCTTCACAGCATGCGTCATTTTTGGTCTGTCGGAACAGCATACAGACGATCGGTTTTCCCGATAGGAATTGGTTCCATCGAAAAAATTTAGAACATGTTTCATTTCTAGGTCCGTCAGAATTTTCAAAAAAAGAAGTCAGATGAGGCATACACACGATCGGAATAAATGATGAAAAGCTATCGTCTGACTTTTTCTGTCAGACATTCCGCTCGTGTGTACAGGGAACAAGAGGTGCTGGCACTGTATCAATAACTACTGATACAGAGTAGTGAAGGAAAGAATGACAATTATTTGAAAAGCTCACTGGCTCTGATTAGTGGGCTCACATGCAACCAGGACTACCCTCCAATGGGTACCCAGAAGCATATCTCAGAGCTTAAACCAAATAAAGGAGTGCCAGACCAAATTCACAAAGGAGCCCAAAACAATTTTAATAATCCACATTACAGCCAATGCATTTCGGGGGCAAAGCACACTCCCCCTTCATCAGGGCTCAGTAATGTTTACAAATGTTTGAATAAACTTGGCGAAGAAGATGAGAAATAATAAACCCACTGATTGCAATAGAATCAGATGGGACACAATTATGCCCCATCTGATTTCTTTGCAAACAGTAAGTTTAGGATTCCTCTGGCATCTATTTCCCTGAGTTTTTTTTTTTTTAAAGAAAAGCATGGATTTGTAAAAAAATAAACATACTGTACTTACTCACCATCATACTGCAGAATCAGTCTAATGCTGGAGCTGTCCCTCGCCGGCTCTAAGCCTGAGATGTGAGCAATTATATGACCATTGATTGCTCAGTTTTTGGTCTTCCTGGAGCAGAGATCATTGACTGACAGCGTCAGGCTCGGGTGGAAGTGGGAACAGTTGGCTGTGACTCTCTGCAGCACACTGAGAGGTTAAGCTGGCTGTCTATTAGGCATCTGGGTGGATCCTAACAATATGGTCAGCATCCTTCAAAAGCCTGGAGTGGCTCTGTGATGTCAGCTGACAGCAGGCTGATTCTGGGTCACAGGGGAGCAAAAATGAGTGCACTCCTGTGATCCAGAAAAGAAATATGACCAAGAAAGCTTTGGCCATACTTCTTTTTTAAACATTTGCAGACATTACTGAGTACTGATGAAGGGGGAATGTGTTTTGCCTCTGAAACACATTGACTGCCTTGTGTGAATCATTCAAATTGTTTTGGACTCTTTATAAATTTGGTCAGGCACTCGTTCTTTTGGTTTAAGGCTGCATTCACACTTCAGCGTTTTGAATCTGCACGCGATTTGAAAGCGCCAACGTGTGAACGACATATCGCGGGACTCGCCTTTAAGATGCCATTCATTTGAATGACACCTCAAATCACGGCGCGGGTCTGCCGTGATTGTCGCACAATAAATCCTGCTTCATTCACAGCAACATGCATTACGGGAAGCACGTTGCCCAAAAGTAGCTTTTGAACTTTTTTTTTGGGGCGGCATGCTTCCTGCGACGCTTGTTGCTGTGATTGCAGCACGATTTATCGCGCAACAATCACAGCAGATCCACGCCGCAATTTAAGGTGTCATTCGAAATGAATGGCATCTCAAATGTGAGTCCCGAGATTTGCCATTCACACATTGGCGCTTTCAAATCGCAATTGCAATAGTGGTAGAGAAAACAGAAGTAGTTAGTAATATAGTGATAGTGGGATTTGCAGTAGTAGTTGGGGCTTCAGTACTAATTGGTGTGGAAGTAGTCACCGCTATAATTATTGTTGAAAGTGTAGTACTAATTGGAGTTGCTGTTGTAGCTGTTTCAGAAGTAGTTGAAGCAGCAGAGGCTGTACCTACAGTAGTTGTTGATACTGTAGTGGTGGTCTGAGCAGATGCAGTAGTTAAAGAAGTCAAAGGAGTAGTAGTAGCAGAAATATTTGTAGTTTGCAATGTTGTAGTGTTTAAGACTTTAGTGGTGGTTGGCACTGCAGTAATAGTAGGGACAACAGTAGTAGTTACTAATGTTGTGGAAGTGGGGTTTTCAGTAATAGTTGGGGATGCAGTACTACTTTGTGATGTGGTAGACACTGCTTTAGTGTTGATATTGTGGTACTAATTGTGTTTGCTGTAGTTCTAGCAGCTACAGAAGAAGCTAAAGCAGCATAAGTTATACCTGCAGATGTACTTGGTGCTGAAGTGGGAGTAGAAGTACTAGATGAAGCCAAAGAAGGGGTAAAAGCAGTGTTAGTTGTAGTTGGTGATGTTTTAGTAGTAAGGGCTTCAGTGATGGTCGGCATTGCAGTATTGGGTACAGTAGTAGTAACTAGTACTGCTGTGGTAGTGATTGGCACTGCAGTATTAGTTAGAGCTACAGTAGTAGTTGATGTACTGGCGTTGAAGTTGTAGTACTAATTGGAGTTGCTGTTGTTGTAGCTGCTACAGAAGTAGTTGAAGCAGCAGAAGTTGTTCTTGCACTGTTATGCCCCGTACACACGGAAGGATTTTCCTACAGAAAATGTACGATAGGACCATGTTGTCAGAAATTCCGACCGTGTGTAGGCTCCATCACACATTTTCCATAGGAATTTCTGACACACAAAATTTGAGAGCTGGTTCTCAAATTTTCCGACAACAAAATCCGTTGTCGGAAATTCCGATCGTGTGTACACAATTACGACGCACAAAGTGCCACGCATGGTCGGAATCAAGCAGAAAAGCAGCACTGGCTATTGAACTTCATTTTTCTCGGCTCGTCGTATGTGTTGTATGTCATCACGTTCTTGACATTCGGAATCTCCGACCAACTTTGCGTGACCGTGTGTATGCAAGACAAGTTTGAGCCAACATCCGTCGTAAAAAAAACTTTTTTGTTGTCGGAAAATCCTATCGTGTGTACAGGGTATAAGTTAGTGCTGAAGCTGTGGTCAGAGCAACAGTAATAGTTAGTCAGTAGAAGTCAAAGAAGTGAAAGCAGGAATTATAGTGGTAGTTGGCAATGTTGTACTGGTTAGGGCTTTAGTGCTAGTTGACACTACAGTAGTAGTAGGGACAACAGCAGTAGTTACTAATGTGGTGGAAGTGATATTTTTTAGTAGTAGTTGGTGCTGCAGTTTCTACTTTGTGCTGCAGTAGATTCTGCTCTACTAGGTGTTGAAGTTGTAGTACTTATTGGGATTACTTCAGTTGTAGCAGCTGCAGATGAAGTTATGAAGTTAAAGAAACAGAATTTGCACCTGCAGTAGTAGCTGGTACTGAAGTGGTAGTGGGAGCAGAAGCAGTATATAACGTCAAAGGAATGGTAGTAGCAGTTACAGTGATAGTTGGTAAAGTTGTAGTGGTTAGGTTTTCAGTGGTGGTTGACCCTGTAGTAGTAGTAGGGATAGCATTAGTAGTTACTAATGCGGTGAAAGTGGGATTCACAGCAGTAGTTGGGCTGCAGTACTACTTTGTGCTGCAGTAGATGCTGAGGTAGTGGTTGTTGATGTTGTACTAATTGGGTTTGCTGTAGTTGTAAAAGCTACAGAAGAAGTTGAAACAGCAGAAGTTGTACCTGAAGTAGTAGTTGGTGCTGAAGTGCAAGTGGGAGCAGAAGTACTAGATTAAGCCAAAAGAGTGGTAGTAGCAGTAATGGTTGTAGCTGATGATGCTGTAGTAGTGAGGGTTTCAGTGTTGGTTGTCATTGCAGTAGTGGGTACAGTAGCAATAAGTACTGTTGTGGTAGTGGTTGGGGCTAAAGTAATAGTTAAAGCTGCAGTAGTAATTGATGTAGTGGTTGTTGAAATTGTACTACTAATTGGAGTTGTTGTAGCTGTTGTAAAAGTAGTTAAAGCTACTGCTTTAACTACTTTTACAACAGCTACAGCAACTCCAATTAGTACTACAATTTCAACAACCACTACATCAAGTTGCACCTGCAGTAATATTTGGTGATGTAGTGGTGGTCAAAGCAGCAATAGTAGATGAAATAAAAAAAGTAGTAGTAGCAGTTATAATGGTAGTTGGTGATGTTGTAGTGCTTAGGGCTTCAGTGGTGATTAGTGCTGCAGAAGTAGTAGAGACAACAAAAGTTACTAATGTAGTGGTAATGAGATTTGCAGTAGTAGTTGGGGCTGCAGTACTAGTTTGTGTTGTGTTAGATGCTACTGTAGTGTTTGTTAATATTGTGGTGCTAATTGGGGTTGCTGTAGTTGAAGCAGAAGAAGTTATAGCAGCAGAAATTGTACCTGCAAAAGTAATTGGTGTTGAAGTAGTATGTAATGTAGCGGAAGTGGGATTTAAAGCAGAGGTTGCTGTAGTGGGCATTGATGTTGTAGTGCTAAATGGGGTTGCTGTAGTTGAAGCAGCTGCAAAAAGAACTTAAAGAAGCAGAAGTTGTACCTTCAGTAGTAGTTGGTTCTAAAGCAATAGTGGAGACAAGAGTAGTAGATGAAATTGAAGAGGTGGCAGTAGCAGTTATAGTGGCAATTGGTGATGTTGTATTAGTAAAGGATTCAGCGGTGGTTGACACTGCAGTAATGGGTATAGAAGTGCTAAGTGCTGTTGTGGTAGTGGGTATTGCAGTCATAGTTAGAACTGCAGCAGTAGTTGGTATAGTGGTTGTTGAAATTGTAGTACTAATTGGAGTTGCTGTTGTAACTGTTGCAGAAGTACTTGAAGGAGCAGAAGTTGTTTCTGCAGTAGTAGCTGGGGCTGAAGTGGTAGTGGGAGCAGAAGTAGCAGATGAAGTTGAAGGAGTAGTAGTAGGAGTTATAATGGTAGTTGGTGATGTTGTAGTAGTAGTAAGGGCTTTAGTTGTGGTTGACATTGCAGTAGTGGGATTTACAGTAGTAGTAGAGGCAACAGTACTACTTTGTGCTGCAATAGATGCTGCTGTAGGGGTTGTAGCAGCTGCAGAAGAAGTTAAAATAGCAGAAGTTGTACTTGTAGTTCCTGGAGTAGTAGTGAGATCAGAAGTAGTGGATGAAACCAGAGTAGTGGTAGTAGTAGGTATAGTGGTAGTTGGTGATGTTGTAGTAGTAATGGCTTCACTGGTGATTGCCGTAGTGGGTACACTAATAAGAAATGCTGCTGTGGTGGTGGGTACTGCAGTAATAGTCGATGTAGTGGTTTTTGAAGTTGTACTAATTGGAACTGCTGTTGTAGCTGTTGCAGAAGTAGTTTAAGCAGCAGTTGTACCTGGAGTAGTAATTGGGGTTGAAGCAGTAGTGGGAGCAAAAGTAGTAGATGAAGTTGAAAGAGTGGTAGTAGCAATTATATTGGTAATTGCTGATGTTGTAGTAGTAAGGGCTTCAATGATGGTTGGCATTACAGAAGTGGGATTTGCAGTAGTAGCTGGGGCTGCAGTACTAGTTTGTGCTGCAGTAGCGGTTGTTGGTGCAGTACTAATTGGGGTTTCTATAGTTGTAGAAGTTGCTAAAGGAGTTAAAACAGCAGAAGTTGTCCCTGTATTTCCTGAAGTGTTAGTGGGAGCAGAAATAGTAGATGAAGCCAACTTAGTGGTAGTAGCAGTTACAATAGTAGTTGGTGATGTTGTGGTAGTAGGGGCTTCAGTGTTGATTGGCATTACAGTAGTGGGTACAGCAGTAGTAAGTACTGTTGTGGTAGTGGCTGGGGCTACAATAGTAGTTGATGAAGTTGTAGTTATAGAACTAATTGGAGCTGCTGTTGTGGTAACTGCTGCAGAAGTAGTTGAAGTAGAAAAAGTTGTACCTGCAGTAATAGTTGGTGCTGTAGTGGTCATCGGAGTGGCAGAAAAAGTTGAAGTTAAAGGAGTGGTAGTAGCAGTTATAGTGGTAGCCGGTGATGTTGTTGTGCTTATGATTTTAGTGGTGGTTGGCACTGCAGTAGTAGTAGTGACTACATTAGTAGTTACTAATGTAGTGGAAGTGGAATTAACAGTACTAGTTGGGGCTGCAGTACTAGTTTGTGTTGCAGTAGATGCTGCTGTAGTGGTTGTTAATGTTGAAGTAGTAATTGGGGTTGCTGTAGTTGTAGTAGCTGCAAAAGAAGTTAAAGCAGCAGAAATTGTACCTGCAGTAGTAGATGGTGTGGAAGCAGTAGTGGGAGCAGAAGTAGTAGATGAGGTCAAAGGAGTGGTAGTAGCAGTTATAGGGGTAGTTAGTAATGTTGAAGTAGTAAGGGCTTTAATGGTGGATACAATAGTTGTAGGTACTGTTGTAGTAGGAGGTACTGCAGTAGTTGTTAGAACTGCTGAAGTAGTGGGTGTAGTGGTTGTTGAAGTTGTATTGCTAAATGATGTTGCTGCTGTTGTAGCTGCTGCAGAAGCAGTTGAAGCAGAAAAGGTTGTACCTGCAGTAGTAGTTGGTGCTGAAGAGGAGGTCAAAGCAGCAGTAGTAGTTGAAATCAAAGGAGTGGTAGTAGCAATTATAGAAGTAGTTGGCAATGTTAAAGTACTTAGGGCTTCAGTTGTGGTTGACATTGCAGTGGTAGTAGGGACAGGAGTAGTAGTTACTAATGTGGTGGTAGTGGGATTTGCTGTATTAATAGTTGGAGCTGCAGGACTAGTTTGTATTGTAGTAGATGCTGCTCTAGTGGTTGTTGAAGTTGTAGTACTAGTTGGGGTTGCTGTAGTTGTAGAAGTTGCAGAAGTAGTTAAAAAAGCAGAAGTTGTTTCTGAAGTGGTAGTTGGTGCTGAAGTGGTAGTGGGAGCAGAAGTAGTAAATGAAGCTGAAGGAGTAGTAGTAAGAATTATAGTGGTAGTGGTAGTTGGTGGTGTTATAGTAGTGAGGGCTTCAGAGATGGTTGGCACTTTGGTAGTAGTTGGAACAGCAGTAGTTAGTACTGTTGTTGTAATAGGAAATGCAGTAGTAGTTAATGTAGTGGTTGATGAAGTTGTAGCAATAATTGGAGTTGCTGTTGTTGTAGATGCTGCAGAAGTAGGTGGTGCAGAAGTAGGTGAAGCAGCAGATGTTGTACCTTCAGTAGTAGTTGGTGCTGAAGTGGTGGTCAGAGCCGTGGAAGTAGTTGAAGTAAAAGGAGTGGTAGCAGCAGTTATAGTAGTAGTTGGTGATGTAATGGTAAGGGCTTCAGTGGTGGTTGAAACTGCAGTAGTAGTAGGGACAGTGGTAGTAGTTACTAATGTACTGGAGATGGGATTTGCAGTAGTAGTGGTGGCTGTAGTAGATGCTGCTGTAGTGATTGTTGAAGTTGTAGTACTAAATGGAGTTGATGTAGTTGCAGCATTTGCAGAAGTAGTTAAAGCAACAGAAGTTATTCCTGCAGTAGTAGTTGGTGCTGAAGTTGTAGTGGGGTTAGAAGTAGCAGATGAAGCCAATGGAGTAGTGGTAATATTTAAAGTAGTTGGTGATGTTGTAGTAGTTATGCCTTCAGTGGTGGTTAGTATTCCAGTAGTGGTAGGGACAACAGTCGTAGTTAATACTGCTGTGGAAGAGGGAACTGAAGTAGTAGTTGGAAACTCAGTAGTAGCCAATGTAGTGGTTGTTGAAGTTGTGGTACTAATTGCAATTGCTGTAGCTGCTACAGACATAGTTGAAGCAGCAGATTTTATACCTGTAGTAGTAGTTGGTGCTGAAGTGGTGGTTAGAGCAGTGGAAGCAGTTGGAGTAAAAGGAGTGGTAGTAGCAGTTATAATAGTAGTTGGTGATGTGGTAGTAGTTAGGGATTCAGTGCTGGTTGAAACTGCAGTAGTAGCAGTTACTAATGTACTGGAGGTGGGATTTGCAGAAGTACTGGGGGCTGTAGTAGATGCTGCCATAGTGGTTGTTGAAGTTGTAGCACTGATTGGAGTTGATGTAGTTGCAGCATTTGCAGAAGTAGTTAAAGCAACAGCAGTTGTTCCTGCAGTAGTAGTTGGTGCTGAAGTTGTAGTGGGGTTAGAAGTAGCAGATGAAGCAAAAGGAGTAGTGGTAATAGTTAAAGTAGTTGGTGATGTTGTAGTAGTTAGGCCTTCAGTGGTGGTTGGTGTTGCAATAGTGGTAGGGACAACATTCGTAGTTAATACTGTTGTGGAAGAGGGAACTGAAGTAGTAGTTGGAAACTCAGTAGTAGCTGATGTAGTGGTTGTTGAAGTTGTGGTACTAATTGGGGTTGCTGTTGTTGCAGCTGCTACAGACATAGTTGAATCAACAGATGTTATACCTGTAGTAGTAGTTGGGGCTGAAGTGGTGGTAAGAGCAGTAAAAGTAGTTGAAGTAAAAGGAGTGGTAGTAGCAGGTATAATAGTAGTTGGTGAGGTTGTAGTAGATAGGGCTTTAGTGCTGGTTGAAACTGCAGTGGTAGTAGTTACTAATGTACTGGAGGTGGGATTTGCAGTAGTACTGGGGGCTGTAGTAGATGCTGCTGTAGTGGTTGTTGAAGTTGTAGTACTAAATGGAATTGATGTAGTTGCAGCATTTGCAGAAGTAGTTAAAGCAACAGAAGTTGTACCTGCAGTAGTAGTTGGTGCTGAAGTTGTAGTGGGGTTAGAAGTAGCAGATGAAGCCAAAGGAGTAGTGGTAATAGATAAAGTAGTTGGTGATGTTGTAGTAGTTAGGCCTTCAGTGGTGGTTGGTATTGCAGTAGTGGTAGGGAAAACAGTCGTAGTTAATACTGTTGTGGAAGAGGGGACTGAAGTAGTAGTTGGAAACTCAGTAGTAGCTGATGTAGTGGTTGTTGAAGTAGTAGTACTATTTGGAGTTGCTGTTATTGTAGCTGCTGAAGTAGTAGTTGATGCAGTAGAAGTTGTACCTGCAATAGTAGTTGGTGCTAAACTTGTAGTGGGAGTAGAAGTAGTAGATGAAGCCAAAGGTGTAGTAATACCAGTTATAATGGTAGTTGGCAATGTTGTAGTAGTGAGGGCTTGAGTAGTTGTTGAAACTGCAGTAGTAGTGGGATTTGCTGTAGTATTAGTTGGGGCTACAGTATTAGTTTGTGATGTAGTAGACACTGCTGTAGTGGTTGTTGAAGGTGTAGTTGGAATAGTAGTAGAAGTTGGTATTGTAGTAGTAGAAGGAGCTGTTGTAGTAGTCGAGGCTTCAGTAGTAGTTGGAGCTGCTGTAGTAGTCAAGGCTTCAGTAGTAGTTGGGGTCACAGAAGTAGTTTGTTGTGTGGTAGTTGCTGGAAGTGTAGAAGTGAGTATTTCAGTACTGGTTGACACTGCAGTAGTAAGTGGAACAATAGTGGTAGTTGGTATTGCAGTAGTAGTAGGATTTGCTGTAGTAGTGGAGGCTTCAGTAGTACTTGTTGGGGCCAAAATAGTAGTTTGCTGAGTGGTAGTTGGTAGTATTGTAGTGGTGAGGGTATCAGTACTGGTTTGCTGTGCAGTAGTTGTAGCAACAACAGTGGTAGTTGGTGTTGTAGTTGTTGGAAGAGCTACAGTAGTTGGTAGTAATGTAGTAGCAGGGGGTTCAGTACTGGTTAGGACTGCAGTAGTAGTAAGAGCGACAGTAGTAGTTGGTGCTGTAGTTGTTGAAAGAGCCACAGTAGTTGGCAATATTGTAGTAGTAAGGGGTTCAGTACTGGTTGGAACTGCAGTAGTAGTAAGAGCAACAGTAGTAGTTGGTGTTGTAGTAGTAGCAGAAGTTGGTGTGGTTGTTGGGGCTTCAGTAGTACTTGCTGGGGCCAAAGTAGTAGTTTGCTGTGTTGTAGTTGGCAGCATTGTAGTAGTAGGAGGTTCAGTACTGGCTGACACTGCAGTAGTAGGAGCAACAGTAGTAGTTGGTGTTTCAGTGGTAGTAGGAGCTGCCGAGGTAGTAACTAGTGCTGCAGTAGAAGTAGTAGTAGTAGCATCAGTAGTTGGCAGTATTGTACTAGTAGGAGGTTCAGTACTGGTTGGCACTGCAGAAGTAGTAAGAGCAACAGTAGTAGTTGGTGCTATAGTTGTTGAAAGAGCTACAGTAGTTGGTAGTATTATTGTAGTAGTAGGGGGTTCAGTACTGGTTGGCACTGCAGTAGTAGTAAGAGCAACAGTAGTAGTTGGTGCTGTAGTTGTTGAAAGAGTTACAGTAGTTGGTGGTATTGTAGTAGTAGGGGGTTCAGTACTAGTTGACACTTCAGTAGTAGTAAGAGCAACAGCAGTAGTTGGTACTGTTGTAGTAGTAGAAGTTGGCGTGGTTGTTGGGGCTTCAGTAGTACTTGTTGGGGCCAAAGTAGTAGTTTGCTGTGTGGTAGTTGGCAGCATTGTAGTAGTAGGAGGTTCAGTACTGGTTGACATTGTAGTAGTCGGAGCAACAGTAGTAGTTGGTGTTTCAGTGGTAGTAGGACCTGCAGAGGTAGTAACTAGTGCTGCAGTAGAAGTAGTAGTAGTAGCATCAGTAGTTGGCAGTATTGTAGTAGTAGGAGGTTCAGTACTGGTTGGCACTGCAGTAGTAGTAGGAGCAACAGTAGTAGTTGGTGCTGTAGTTGTTGAAAGAGCTACAGTAGTTGGTAGTATTGTAGTAGTAGGGGGTTCAGTACTGGTTGTCACTGCAGTAGTAGTAAGAGCAACAGTAGTAGTTGGTGCTGTAGTTGATGAAAGAGCTACAGTAGTTGGTAGTATTGTAGTAGTAGGTGGTTCAGTACTGGTTGGCACTGCAGTAGTAGTAAGAGCAACAGTAGTAGTTGGTATTGTAGTAGTAGAAGTTGGCGTGGTTGTTGGGGCTTCAGTAGTACTTGTTGGGGCCAAAGTAGTAGTTTGCTGTGTGGTAGTTGGCAGTATTGTAGTAGTAGGAGGTTCAGTACTGGTTGACACTGCAGTAGTAGGAGCAACAGTAGTAGTTGGTGTTTCAGTGGTGGTAGGAGCTGCAGAGGTAGTAACTGGTGCTGCAGTAGAAGTAGTAGCATCAATAGTTGGCAGTATTGTAGTAGTAGGAGGTTCAGTACTGGTTGGCACTGCAGTAGTAGTAGGAGCAACAGTAGTAGTTGGTGCTGTAGTTGTTGAAAGAGCTACAGTAGTTGGTAGTATTGTAGTAGTAGGGGGTTCAGTACTGGTTGGCACTTCAGTAGTAGTAAGACCAACAGTAGTAGTTGGTGCTGTAGTAGTAGTAGAAGTTGGTGTGGTTGTTGGGGCTTCAGTAGTACTTGTTGGGGCCAAAGTAGTAGTTTGCTGTGTGGTAGTTGGCAGCATTGTAGTAGTAGGAGGTTCAGTACTGGTTGGCACTGCAGTAGTAGTAGTAGCAACAGTAGTAGTTGGTGCTGTAGTTGTTGAAAGAGCTACAGTAGTTGGTAGTATTGTAGTAGTAGGGGGTTCAGTACTGGTTGTCACTGCAGTAGTAGGAGCGACAGTAGTAGTTGGTGTTTCAGTGGTAGTAGGAGCTGCAGAGGTAGTAACTGGTGCTGCAGTAGAAGTAGTAGTAGTAGCATCAGTAGTTGGCAGTATTGTAGTAGTAGGAGGTTCAGTACTGGTTGACACTGCAGTAGTAGGAGCGACAGTAGTAGTTGGTGTTTCAGTGGTAGTAGGAGCTGCAGAGGTAGTAACTGGTGCTGCAGTAGAAGTAGTAGTAGTAGCATCAGTAGTTATTGTAGTAGTAGCATCAGTAGTTATTGTAGTAGTAGCATCAGTAGTTATTGTAGTAGTAGCTTCAGTAGTTATTGTAGTAGTAGCTTCAGTAGTTATTGTAGTAGTAGCTTCAGGAGTTATTGTAGTAGTAGCTTCAGGAGTTATTGTAGTAGTAGCATCAGGAGTTATTGTAGTAGTAGCATCAGTAGTTATTGTAGTAGTAGCTTCAGGAGTTATTGTAGTAGTAGCATCAGTAGTTATTGTAGTAGTAGCTTCAGTAGTTATTGTAGTAGTAGCTTCAGGAGTTATTGTAGTAGTAGCATCAGTAGTTATTGTAGTAGTAGCTTCAGGAGTTATTGTAGTAGTAGCATCAGTAGTTATTGTAGTAGTAGCTTCAGTAGTTATTGTAGTAGTAGCTTCAGGAGTTATTGCAGTAGTAGCATCAGTAGTTATTGTAGTAGTAGCATCAGTAGTTATTGTAGTAGTAGCATCAGTAGTTATTGTAGTAGTAGCATCAATAGTTATTGTAGTAGTAGCATCCGTAGTTATTGTAGTAGTAGCTTCAGGAGATATTGTAGTAGTAGCATCAGTAGTTATTGTAGTAGTAGCTTCAGGAGTTATTGTAGTAGTAGCATCAGTAGTTATTGTAGTAGTAGCTTCAGGAGTTATTGTAGTAGTAGCTTCAGGAGTTATTGTAGTAGTAGCTTCAGGAGTTATTGTAGTAGTAGCATCAGTAGTTATTGTAGTAGTAGCTTCAGGAGTTATTGTAGTAGTAGCATCAGGAGTTATTGTAGTAGTAGCATCAGTAGTTATTGTAGTAGTAGCTTCAGGAGTTATTGTAGTAGTAGCATCAGGAGTTATTGTAGTAGTAGCATCAGTAGTTATTGTAGTAGTAGCTTCAGGAGTTATTGTAGTAGTAGCATCCGTAGTTATTGTAGTAGTAGCTTCAGGAGATATTGTAGTAGTAGCATCAGTAGTTATTGTAGTAGTAGCATCAGTAGTTATTGTAGTAGTAGCATCAGTAGTTAGTGTAGTTGTAGCTTCAGGAGTTATTGTAGTAGTAGCATCAGTAGTTATTGTAGTAGTAGCATCAGTAGTTAGTGTAGTTGTAGCTTCAGGAGTTATTGTAGTAGTAGCATCAGTAGTTATTGTAGTAGTAGCATCAGTAGTTAGTGTAGTTGTAGCTTCAGGAGTTATTGTAGTAGTAGCATCAGTAGTTATTGTAGTAGTAGCTTCAGGAGTTATTGTAGTAGTAGTAGCATCAGGAGTTATTGTAGTAGTAGTAGCATCAGGAGTTATTGTAGTAGTAGCTTCAGGAGTTATTGTAGTAGTAGCATCAGTAGTTATTGTAGTAGTAGCATCAGGAGTTATTGTAGTAGTAGCTTCAGGAGTTATTGTAGTAGTAGCATCAGTAGTTATTGTAGTAGTAGCATCAGTAGTTATTGTAGTAGTAGCTTCAGGAGTTATTGTAGTAGTAGCATCCGTAGTTATTGTAGTAGTAGCTTCAGGAGATATTGTAGTAGTAGCATCAGTAGTTATTGTAGTAGTAGCATCAGTAGTTAGTGTAGTTGTAGCTTCAGGAGTTATTGTAGTAGTAGCATCAGTAGTTATTGTAGTAGTAGCATCAGTAGTTAGTGTAGTTGTAGCTTCAGGAGTTATTGTAGTAGTAGCATCAGTAGTTATTGTAGTAGTAGCATCAGTAGTTATTGTAGTAGTAGCTTCAGGAGTTATTGTAGTAGTAGCATCAGTAGTTATTGTAGTAGTAGCATCAGTAGTTATTGTAGTAGTAGCTTCAGGAGTTATTGTAGTAGTAGCATCAGTAGTTATTGTAGTAGTAGCATCAGTAGTTATTGTAGTAGTAGCTTCAGGAGTTATTGTAGTAGTAGCTTCAGGAGTTATTGTAGTAGTAGCTTCAGGAGTTATTGTAGTAGTAGCATCAGTAGTTATTGTAGTAGTAGCATCAGTAGTTATTGTAGTAGTAGCATCAGTAGTTATTGTAGTAGTAGCATCAGTAGTTATTGTAGTAGTAGCTTCAGGAGTTATTGTAGTAGTAGCTTCAGGAGTTATTGTAGTAGTAGCATCAGGAGTTATTGTAGTAGTAGCATCAGGAGTTATTGTAGTAGTAGCTTCAGGAGTTATTGTAGTAGTAGCATCAGGAGTTATTGTAGTAGTAGCTTCAGGAGTTATTGTAGTAGTAGCATCAGTAGTTATTGTAGTAGTAGCTTCAGTAGTTATTGTAGTAGTAGCATCAGTAGTTATTGTAGTAGTAGCATCAGTAGTTATTGTTGTAGTAGCATCAGTAGTTATTGTTGTAGTAGTTTCAGGAGTTATTGTAGTAGTAGCATCAGTAGTTATTGTAGTAGTAGCTTCAGGAATTATTGTAGTGGTAGCATCAGTAGTTATTGTAGTGGTAGCATCAGTAGTTATTGTAGTAGTAGCTTCAGGAGTTATTGTAGTAGTAGCATCAGTAGTTATTGTAGTAGTAGCTTCAGGAGTTATTGTAGTAGTAGCATCAGTAGTTATTGTAGTAGTAGCATCAGTAGTTATTGTAGTAGTAGCTTCAGGAGTTATTGTAGTAGTAGCATCAGTAGTTATTGTAGTAGTAGCATCAGTAGTTATTGTAGTAGTAGCTTCAGGAGTTATTGTAGTAGTAGCATCAGGAGTTATTGTAGTAGTAGCATCAGTAGTTATTGTAGTAGTAGCTTCAGGAGTTATTGTAGTAGTAGCATCAGTAGTTATTGTAGTAGTAGCATCAGTAGTTATTGTAGTAGTAGCTTCAGGAGTTATTGTAGTAGTAGCATCAGTAGTTATTGTAGTAGTAGCATCAGGAGTTATTGTAGTAGTAGCATCAGGAGTTATTGTAGTAGTAGCTTCAGGAGTTATTGTAGTAGTAGCATCAGGAGTTATTGTAGTAGTAGCTTCAGGAGTTATTGTAGTAGTAGCATCAGTAGTTATTGTAGTAGTAGCATCAGGAGTTATTGTAGTAGTAGCGTCAGGAGTTATTGTAGTAGTAGCATCAGTAGTTATTGTAGTAGTAGCTTCAGGAGTTATTGTAGTAGTAGCATCAGTAGTTATTGTAGTAGTAGCATCAGTAGTTATTGTAGTAGTAGCTTCAGGAGTTATTGTAGTAGTAGCATCAGGAGTTATTGTAGTAGTAGCTTCAGTAGTTATTGTAGTAGTAGTAGCATCAGTAGTTATTGTAGTAGTAGTAGTAGCATCAGTAGTTATTGTAGTAGTAGCATCAGGAGTTATTGTAGTAGTAGCTTCAGGAGTTATTGTAGTAGTAGCTTCAGGAGTTATTGTAGTAGTAGCATCAGTAGTTATTGTAGTAGTAGCATCAGGAGTTATTGTAGTAGTAGCATCAGGAGTTATTGTAGTAGTAGCTTCAGGAGTTATTGTAGTAGTAGCATCAGGAGTTATTGTAGTAGTAGCTTCAGTAGTTATTGTAGTAGTAGTAGCATCAGTAGTTATTGTAGTAGTAGTAGTAGCATCAGTAGTTATTGTAGTAGTAGCATCAGTAGTTATTGTAGTAGTAGCTTCAGGAGTTATTGTAGTAGTAGCATCAGTAGTTATTGTAGTAGTAGCATCAGGAGTTATTGTAGTAGTAGCATCAGGAGTTATTGTAGTAGTAGCTTCAGGAGTTATTGTAGTAGTAGCATCAGGAGTTATTGTAGTAGTAGCTTCAGGAGTTATTGTAGTAGTAGCATCAGTAGTTATTGTAGTAGTAGCATCAGGAGTTATTGTAGTAGTAGCGTCAGGAGTTATTGTAGTAGTAGCATCAGTAGTTATTGTAGTAGTAGCTTCAGGAGTTATTGTAGTAGTAGCATCAGTAGTTATTGTAGTAGTAGCATCAGTAGTTATTGTAGTAGTAGCTTCAGGAGTTATTGTAGTAGTAGCATCAGGAGTTATTGTAGTAGTAGCTTCAGTAGTTATTGTAGTAGTAGTAGCATCAGTAGTTATTGTAGTAGTAGTAGTAGCATCAGTAGTTATTGTAGTAGTAGCTTCAGGAGTTATTGTAGTAGTAGCTTCAGGAGTTATTGTAGTAGTAGCTTCAGGAGTTATTGTAGTAGTAGCTTCAGTAGTTATTGTAGTAGTAGTAGCATCAGTAGTTATTGTAGTAGTAGTAGTAGCATCAGTAGTTATTGTAGTAGTAGCTTCAGGAGTTATTGTAGTAGTAGCTTCAGGAGTTATTGTAGTAGTAGCTTCAGGAGTTATTGTAGTAGTAGCGTCAGGAGTTATTGTAGTAGTAGCATCAGTAGTTATTGTAGTAGTAGCATCAGGAGTTATTGTAGTAGTAGCTTCAGGAGTTATTGTAGTAGTAGCATCAGTAGTTATTGTAGTAGTAGCTTCAGTAGATGCTGTAGTGGTAGCTCCAGTAATTGTTGGGTCATTAATAGTAGTTGTCCCATCTGTAATAATTATAGAAGGATTAGTTTGAGCTGAAGAACCTTTTTTTAAATAATACAAATAGTTTTTAAATGAATTCCATAACATACAATATTTATTCTATACAGGTTGAGTAGGTTTAAAAGGCACATGTCTATCACGTCCCACCAAAATAGTATTCATTTTACCAGTGCTCTGCGCCCCGAGCCCACCCTTTTTTTATGCCAATTAGAGCCTCAGGCTCTAATCATGTGCTTCCAAAAAGAAGAAACCCCATTGAAATCTATGCGTCCGATGCCTTGCATGTAGATTGGGGGGGGGGGGCGTCCCTGCGCCCCTTTTGGACTGCCTGCCACTGATAATACTACAAGCTAAGGAGATCATGGAAATCCTCTGCCTGCCCTGGAACCAGATTATTTATATCAACATCAATACTTTTAAGTGGTTGTAAAGCCTGAAGGTTTTAATGCATTAAGGTAAAACACCTTCTATGGTCAGCTCTCCCCCAACCCCCCAAATACTTACCTGAGCCAGATCTCCATCCAGTGCTCTCTCTATCTTCTCTCTGCACATGAAGGCAGCAGTGGGAGCCATTGGCTCCTGCTGTTGTCAATCAAATCCTGTGAGGAGGGAGCAGGTGGCTGGGCTGAGCCGCATTGTGTGTCACAATAGATGCATGCAGCCCGGCTCGGGATCAAGACCACACACAGGTAAATATGGCATGTTAGTTATTTAAAAAAATAAAAGAAATAACTTTAAAATCATTTTAAGATAACAATACCAAGAAGATAACCTTACTGGTCCAATGCTATTTTTCCACTTTCCTCAACTTTGCAGAAACTTTGAGCATCAGTGGGCCAATAAATGTGAAAAGAAGGGTATTTGCGTCATAATGATGCACCCATAAGACCGTGAACCGTGTTTTAAAAAAAAAAGACATGCTTGCCTATTGGCCTATTTACTAAGCACTGGATGGAAGTCCTTGTGTGCACAGCCAAGAGGATATGAACAGATAAGGGGAACACACAATGGCTCCTTTAGCTTCCCACCAAGCAGATTGGTTTAGCTGGCAGAACAAATCAGAGATCTGTGCAGGGGCATAAATACGGGGGTCACAATTGAAACTCGGCCCCATCCTTCAGGGGGATTGTACAGTTCCCCTTTATACCTGGATAGGAGGGGGGCGGGGGTGGCATATAGAGGAACTGATCCGCTCTTTGTTACTCCTGCAGCAGCTGAATGCCCGCTTCTTCTCCTCTCTCTCCCGCAGGCATTCAGTGGCTGCAGGAGGAACATGGAGGGGATCAGTTCCTCTACAGTATATGCAGCCCCTCCTATCCTGCTTCCTTCTGCTGCCTTGTGGCCCCTGTGCTCTCTTCCAGCCCCCCTCATCCCCTGCAGCTCTGCTGAGTCCCCCCCATCTGCGGGGAATGGAGAGCAGGGAGAGGGTTGGTAAACATGTCATTTACCGTCACCTTCCTTGTCTGAATAGACAGAGTCAGTGATCAGTTCCAATCACTGACTCTGTTCAATCATACTGTAACTGAGCCATAGTAAACGGTGTTTACTATGCTTCAGTTTGTGAATGAACAGGAAGCCTTAAACAGAGATATTCCTGTCCATTCATTCTGTGCAGCTGAGGTTGCAGAGAAGGAGATTGAGGGTCCTCAATCTCCTTTCTCTGTCTGATATGTGGAAAATCTGAGGTATCTGTTTAGACCCCTGATGTTTCATTAAAGCCCCCCAACAGGGCTCCTAAAAAAATTGTAAAAAATTATATTGTAAAAAAATAAAATAATAATAATAATAATAATAAAATGGTGAAACATAATGATAAAAAAAAACTACTGACACCAGTGGTGGAACTACCAGGTTCGCAAAGTTCGCACTTGTGACCTGGCTCTGGCGTTGTGCCACGGGGCTTGGAGGGAAGGGCCTCGGCTGGGGGTCAGGGGGGCACTTCATGGTTTCTTGCAACAGGGAACTGAAGGTTCTAGTTACGCCGCTGGATCTGTGTCAAATATCCAGGCACTGGATCAGCATTGTTTCATTCCAAATTTGTTTTTCGACTAAATTCGACAAATTAGTTAATTCAGAAATATTCTAATTAATGGAAACTCGTTTAACAAATTTTTCAGAAATTTCAAAAATTCAAAAAAACTAAAATTCGAAAACTCAAAAGAACGAAAATCTGAAATTAAAAAATCCGAAAATAATAACGAATATCCGAAAATTAAAAAACCCAAAAATTTGAAATTCCAAAATAGTAACTAACTAACTTTATAATAACTATTACTAACTATTAAATTATAGGTATTGGAATTTCCTTTCAAATTTGGCTTTTAGTGAACATAACGAATACGAACTTATTTGAAGTTACAAATTATCCAAAATAATGAATGCCGCATCTAAACAAATGGAACATAACAAATTAATAATAATAAATAATAATAATATTTTTTTATTTTTATTTATATTTATTTTTTTATTATTTATTATTTTTATTAAAGTTATTACTATTATTAATATTATTTATTATTATTAATTTGTTACTTCGTTACATTCATTATTTTGGATAATTCGTAACTTCGGATAAATTAGTATTCGTTACATTCACTAACAGCCAAATTTGAAAGGAGAGTCCACAAACTATAATTTAATAGTTAGTTTTTATAAGTTAGTTAGTTATTTCAGATTTTCGGATTTTCATTCTTATTTTCAGGTTTTCATTCTTTCTAATTCTTGGATTTTCGAATTTTCGAACGTTTGGATTTTCGAACGTTTGGATTTTCAAATTTTTGGATTTTCAAATTTTCGGATTTTCATTCTTATGTTCGGATTTTCAAATTTTCCAATGTTTGAGCTTTCGGATTTTCGAATTTCGGATTTTTATGAATTTATTTAAAATAACCAATTTCGATCATAACGAATGACCCAAAAAACTAAAAAAAACAAAAATACAACGAATTAAACAAAAACGAAAACGAACACATTCTTCGGCAGTGCACATGTCTAATCAGCATGATTCTATGCAAATTTTGGCAAACCAAATTGATTACAGTGATTCACAAACTCATATAGTTGCAGGGAAGGTTTATGTTGCTTTATTTGTTAGGCTATATCCCAGTAATTAGGCTCAAATAGCATAAAGAAATGTGGGCAGTGACCAATCGAAACAATGGCGTGAAACTTTCTTGTGACTATAATCAAATGAAGTATGTAACTAACTGTTGATCAATATAATAGTGAATTTACTGATATGCTGTTTTTTCAAATGGTATTACTATTGTGTATATAATCAGTGGCGGAACTACCTCCATAGAGAGCCACGTGGTCGCTATGGGGCCCGCAGCCGAGAGGGGCCCATGGGGATGATGAGGAATGCGTACCACGGGGGGGCGAGCACCGCTCCCACGGTCCCCCAGCCAGGGGAAGTGAGGAGAGGAAGAGGAAGAGGCAAGGCACTCTGAGGCAGCCCCATGCTCACCAACAGCCATTTGAGGGCTGCAGTATGCATTCCTCATCCTCCCCGGTAGTTCCGCCACTGGCTTGCCTCTTTCTCTGCACAGGTGAAGCTGCATTGTGCACGGATCATGCTACATTGGGCACAGGTGAGGCTGCATTGGGCACAGGTGAGGCTGCATTGAGCACAGGTGAGGCAGTATTGGGCACAGGTGAGGCTGCATTGGGCACAAGTGAGGCAGTATTGGGCACAGGTGAGGCAGTATTGGGCACAGGTGAGGCTGAATTGGGCACAGGTGAGGCTGAATTGGGCACAGGTGGGCACAGGTGAGGCAGTATTGGGCACAGGTGAGGCTGCATTGGGCACAGGTGAGGCTGCATTGGGCACGGGTCACGCTGCATTGGGCACAGGTCACGCTGCATTGGGCACAGGTGAGGCAGTATTGGGCACAGGTGAGGCTGTATTGGGTACAGGTGAGGCTGCATTGGGCACAGGTGAGGCTGCATTGGACACAGCTGGGCACAGGTGAGGCTGTATTGGGCATGGGTCATGCTGCATTGGGCACAGGTGAGGCTGCATTGGGCACAGGTGAGGCAGTATTTGGCATAGGTGAGGCTGCATTGGGCACAGGTGAGGCTGCATTGGACACAGCTGGGCACAGGTGAGGCTGTATTGGGCATGGGTCATGCTGCATTGGGCACAGGTGAGGCTGCATTGGGCACAGGTGAGGCAGTATTTGGCACAGGTGAGGCTGCATTGGGCACAGGTGGGCACAGGTGAGGCTATATTGGGCATGGGCAGGCCACGCTGCATTGGGAACAGGCAGGCCACATTGGGCACAGGTGAGGGTGCATTGGGCACAGCTGAGGCTCCATTGGGAACTGGACACGCTGCATTGGGCACAGGCAGGTCACGCTGCATTGGGCACAGGCAGGTCATGCTGCATTGGGCACAGGTCATGCTGCATTGCGCACAGGTGAGGCTGCATTGGGCACAGGTGGGCAAGGTGAGGTAGTATTGGGCACAGGTGAGGATGTATTGGCAACGCTGCATTGGGCACAGGTGAGGCTGCATTGGGCACTGGCCACGCTGCATTGGGCACTGGCCACGCTGCATTGGGCACAGGTGAGGCTGCATTGGGCACAGGTGAGGCTGCATTGGGCACTGGACACGCTGCATTCGGCACAAGTGGGCACAGGTGAGGCAGTATTGGGCACAGTTGAGGCTGAATTGGGCGCGGGCAGGCCGCGCTGCATTGGGAACACACAGGCCACATTGGGCACTGGTCACGCTGCATTGGGCACAGGTGAGGGTGATTGAAGTGCCAACACCAGATGTTTGGAGTATCTTTATCTGTTGATTGTTAAACTTTCTGGAATACATATATTGCTGTTGTGGTGTAGGATCTGGGCCTTTTGTTCTTTCTTTCTTTCTTTCTTTCTTTCTTTCTTTCTTTCTTTCTTTCTTTCTTTCTTTCTTTCTTTCTTTCTTTCTTTCTTTTTCTTTCTTTCTTTCTTTTTCTTTCTTTCTTTCTTTCCTCCATCCCTCATTCATCTCAAACCACACCTCCTTTGAGCCCCGCCTGCTATTTAATTTAAGCCCCATCATTTTTTTTGAGGGGGGCCCATACAACATTTTGCTATGGGGCCCTGTGATTTCTAGTTACGCCCCTGTATATAATATATAGTATATCTGTTGTATGTTGTCCTCAGCCATCAACTTCCCAGGCATAATTAATATTTATCCATATTTAACTTGAGAAAGGTGGGCTGTGCCTCGCTAAAATGTTGACATTGATTAAACTACATTGGAAAATTCCTACTGCTGTGAATCCCATTGAGGAGTGCACCTACCGCCTACTGCACATCTATATACAGTATGTATATATACACAGTGGGGGAAATGTTTTATTTTTAACCTCGGCCGACATATGTATGGCAGCCGGTTCAACAGAAGCCAGCTGAATGTCCGATCGGCATCCAATTAGCATTCTCAGCCAATGGTTGGTCCGGTGTATTCTGGCGGGGGGGGCACTAGCTTAGTGGGGAGATCGTTGTATTAACATCAGATAGTTAGTACAGAGGCTCCTCTTGAGCTCTTCAGTTTTTTTTTCTGTTCAGCCCACTGGGTTGAACAATAAAAAAACCTCCTAGTGTGTACCAGGCTTTAAAGTGTTTTTTACCCTAAAAGAAAAAAAAATAGATCCTGTTCCCTTAAAGCAGCGTGGGCAAGTTAATGAACTTTGTCTGACCTGGACTCACTGTACAAATCAGATCACAACGCATCTTTATACCTTTTCACGCGTATGCATACATGAGTGTGCTTACACGCATATACAGCGGTGGTGTCGCTAGGGGGTGGCTACTAGGGCTATAGCCCGAATCTGGGGCCCATAAACCAGAGTCTCTAGGCCCACCACCACTGAATGCGGGCACCCGTCCCATGGCCATTTTCACCTCTGTCCTCCTCCTTGGACAGCGGCGAGCGGACAGTACCACAGGGCTGGATGGGGGCAGGAACTGCTGGAGTTAACTTTTTACTTTAAACAGCAGATGATTGATTGCCAGGCGATCCAAGCCTGTTAATGTGAAAAATGTTTACTTTAGTAGTTCCGGCCCCCATCCAGCCCTATGATGCGATCTCTGCTGCTGCTCTGCTTGCTGTACATCTGTGGAACGTAGGAGAGTTCTACCTACACAGTGTGTGTTTGTGGGGTGGGGTGCAGGGGACAGAGGACACTACAGTTGGGTGTGCAGGGGACAGAGGACACTACAGTTGGGTGTGCAGGGGACAGAGGACACTACAGTTGGGTGTGCAGGGGACAGAGGACACTACAGTTGGGTGTGCAGGGGACAGAGGACACTACAGTTGGATGTGCAGGGGACAGAGGACACTTCAGATGGTCACAGTTGAGCCCTGCATTCTTTATGTAGTACACTCCTGTGGCCTTGGGCTCTCTGGGGACCCTGATGTAAGGGAGAGGCTCTCTGGGGACCCTGATGTAATGAGGGAGGTTCTCTGGGGACCCTGATGTAAGGGGGGCTCTCTGGGGATCCTGGTGTAATGAGGGGGGCTCTGGGGATCCTGATGTAAGGGGGGATCCGCACTCAGATATGTAACGATATTTTATAATATATATATATATATACTGTATATATACATATACATACAAACACACACATGTATATTATATACATGTGTATGCACGCCTAAGTGTATAACCTTTCTTTACTTCGTTGCTCTTGTAGACCTAGCAACGCCCCTGATATACAGCATGTGCATTTACGCACATATAGTATGTGAGTAAAATACTGTCCAGCAACACAGATTTTTGTGGAATTTGTTTACTAATCTATACACAATGGACGGCATTTAGTTTAGAAAAAAAAAGCCTGATTCCCTTAAAACATGACGTCTTTAGGCGTCTTTGTGCAAGAGGCCTTATGGCAACTTTTGAACAATTTTGTCATAATGTAGGTAAATAAAAGTCTTGTTTTAACAATGTAATGTTTATGGTTAATGGTATAACACCTTTAAAGTCCCCAGTGGAGCAATTGTTACAATATTATTTATTACTAGGATGTGGTGTTCAAATAAGAATAGATATTGTAACACTATCTTTTGGGCTTTGAGATTTTTTTTGTAGACAATCAGGGAAAACAAAATTCCACATAGCCACTTTAGAAAATTTTAGGGGCACAACCACAAGCGTGTGCAAATATTTTTAACCTCAAATGTTGCTATTTTAGCCTTTTGTCAAACAAAGTACATCCAAAAAAGTGAAAAAAACAAAAAAACAAAACGCAATTTTTGTTTTACTGTTATCTTATATTTCCTGACAGGCTCCATGGCAGCATACGTGTGGGTAGGCTCCGCCTCCATAACTACCCAATACCCTCTCCCATAAATCTTTGCTCTAGGCTGCTATCCATGTTCCTTTTTTGTCCTCCTCCGTAGGACCAGATGTTGGTTCTCCTACTTGAAGATAAACCCCCCTACGATCAAAGCAGCTGAGTGCCAAAAATTCCTCCGATAGGCCCTGACTGTTAAGCAGGGTATGGAGTGTATAGCAGAGTAGCGCTGAAGATTGGATTGGTTCATCTATGTGCGCACGGTCTGTTTGCCTAATGTTTCAGGCAACCATTATCTGCTGCCAAGTCCGGTGTGTGTGTGTATGGATGGCGGTTCCTCGGCCCAAGTGATCGTAGGTGGAGGGGTGAGTTTTTTATTCATATGCATATGGCAGCAGTGTTTATGTGTTATTGTACCTCTTTGTGTTCTCCTGCATCACTGGTGTCCTAGTCGGCGCTGACGCTCCCTGCGTTCCAGCAGCCGATCTCTCTATTACTTCCGGGTACCAGCGTGCGCTCTGCGCATTCGCGGACCCGATACGAAGTTGAGGCTTGGTTCGCGCATGCGCGCGAGCGTCTCGCGTCTGATGTCGGCGATGACGTCACGGGCGCCACTTTTAAAAGCTGTGGAAAGTTTACAGAGCCCCGGGAATGATCGTGGGGGATACGACGACTTCCCGGGGCAACTATCTTGGCGGTTCAAGGTAAGACAATCTCTATTGTCTGGTGGTTGAGGTCTGTTCTCAGCCAGCTGATGTGTGAATCTGTCTCTGCAGTTTCCTATTATGTTGACACCATGGACTCCTCACTGCCCCCTAGTGGCCAGCCCACTTGTAGCAGGTATGTTTGCAGTTATGCTTTTCTACCTGTACAAGGATTGAGAGTAGGACACTAGCTGATTTCTTTCTCTATCTTTTCTGTGCTTCTTTCCTCACAGCCCTCCTAGGTCTGATCCACACCGTAGTTCTCATAAAGGAAGTGGATCATCAAAATCACACCACCGGCAATCTTCCTCCAGGTCTAGCCATCATAGATCTCCTTCCAGATCTGAACAGCGCAATAAAGATCCTTCTCACCCCCCTTCATCTCACTCTAGCAAGAGATCAGGAAAATCATGCTGGGGGTGCAGGATGCCTGTTCCATCAGACAAATCTCTCTGTGATCACTGCTTCTCTAAAGCTGCAGATGAGAGGGATGGTGCAGACCAGCGTTTAGAATCTATGGTGAGGCGGGTTGTGAAACAGCCCCGTGATTCCCCATCAGACCCATTATGCCCTCCAGTGGGAGAAGGTTCTGTGCATGAGACATGGGAGTCTTCCCAGCCAAGTCACCCTTCTGCTCCTGTTTCAGACAGCGAATCGGATCTGGAAGATCCAGGCGTGGGGTTTGAGTATGCTCTAGTCCCTTCTTTGGTGAAGGCAGTAAAAGAGGCCCTGAAGTGGGAAGATCCGGTTACTTCCCCCCCAAAACAGAGAGTTTTTCAAGCAGCTCAATAAGGAGCGACAGTATTTTCCTTTTCTCTCTGAGCTGGGCGATGTCATTTCTGAGGAATGGAGCAAGATGGACAAGAAAAGTTCCATGCAGTCAAAGGTCTTGAAACTATATCCTTTTAAGAAAGAGGAAGTAAAGCACCTTGAGTCAGCTCCATTAGTGGATGCAGCACTGATGAGACTAGCAAGATATGTAACGCTTCCCTTAGAAGATACTGTATATTTTAAAGATCCTTTGGAAAGACGAATTGATTCAGATTTAAAAAGGGTCTACCTGACGTCAGGAATGGCATGTAAGCCAGTACTTGCGATAGCTGCAGTCTCCAAAGCTTTGGAATCTTGGTCTGATAATGTACATGAGTTCTTAAGAGGTATCTCTACTGAAACAGCGAAGGATTCTCCTATCCAGGAGATCAGGCTGGCATCAGCCTTTCTTGGGGAGGCATCTATTGATGTCATCCGCCTGATGTCCCGGGTTATGTTGGCGGCTGTTTCGGCTTGTCGTGCCTTATGGCTCCGTCCGTGGTTGGCGGATCCAGCTTCCAAGCAAGCTTGGTGCCGAATTCCGTTTGAAGGTTCTTCATTGTTCGGCAACAAGCTTGATAGTGCCATAACCCAGGCCACAGCTGGAAAGTCTGGTTTCCTCCCTCAAGACAGACGTCTACAAAATCAGAAACGTAGTTTTCCTAGAAGACAAAACTCTGATCGCGCTAGGGAAGCGCGCAGCTACAGACCTGGTCGGGAGTTTTCAAGGTCCTGGAAATCCAGGCAGTCCTCTTTTAAGAAACCCGCTAAAGGTGGTTCTGCTGGCAACCAGGACTCCACTAAGTCCTTTTGAGATTGGGCCCGCTCAGGCATGCCAGGTGGGGGCTCGTCTTTGCCACTTCGGGCATGTCTGGGAGGCCTCAATCCGGGAGTACTGGATCATCAAGACGGTCTCACAAGTGGGTCTTCAACAATACCCCAAGACTCAGATTTGTTCCCACATCTCTTCCAGGTGCAGAAGAGAAAAAGCAGGTCCTGTTAACCTACGTGAATTGTTTATTGGATCAAGGCGCAGCCGTCCCTGTTCCAGAAAACGAACGAGGCAAAGGCATGTATTCTCCTCTGTTCATGATACAGAAGAAAAACGGTACATGGAGGCCAGTAATAGACTTAACCCATCTCAATTCCTTTATCCGAAAGGAAAAGTTCAAAATGGAATCTTTACTTACGATTCAACAATCAGTACATCTGGGGGATTGGATGATTTCAATCGATCTAAAAGATGCGTACTTTCACGTGCCAGTGGCAACAGATTTCCAACAATTCCTCCGCTTTGCGGTAGGCAATCAGCATCTGCAGTTCACATGTCTACCCTTTGGCCTAACAACGTCACCTCGGGTCTTCTCCAAGGTCCTCTTGTCTGTTGTGGCTCTACTTCGCATCAAGGGGGTTCGTCTACACCACTATTTAGACGACCTACTTCTCCTAGCTCAGAGCAAAGATCAACTTGTAGAGCACAAGAGCTTAGTCATCTCCACCCTGCAGGAATTCGGGTGGCTTCTGAATTTAGAGAAGAGCCATCTAGAGCCAACTCAATCCCTGGTGTTTCTAGGGGCTCACTTCAACACATTGGAAGGCAACATCTCCCTTCTAGAGGAGAAGATTGGAGTGATTCGAGACAGAATACACGCAGCCCTTGCGTCATCTCACCTGGACTTGGCTGGAAGAATCCCATTGTTGAAGGAACCCTTTAACACCCCTGTTCCTTCAACAATGGGATTCTTCCAGCCAAGTCCAGCGCATACACCGTACTCCAACCATGAGAACGTCTCTCCTTTGGTGGCTTCAAGGGAAAAATCTGCGCAATCACCATTCAATCATTCCCATCTCATGGGTCACATTAACATCGGATGCTAGAAATGGGGGTTGGGGCGCTCACTGTCTTTCAGAAGTGGCTCAGGGTCGATGGATTTTCCCTGCTCGAGGGATTGTCTCCAACATTGTGGAGCTGAGAGCCGCCTTTCAGGCACTCCTGTCATTTCGCCATCTAATAGAGGGGTCATCAGTAATGCTAAGATTGGACAATACAACCGCGGTGGCTTACATAAAGAAGCAAGGTGGAACTCACAGCTGGTCTCTGTTACAGGAAGTGGAGCCAATAATGAGCTGGGCTCAGAAGTATTTGTCCAACATCTCGGCAGTTTACATTCCGGGGATTCAGAATGTACAGGCGGACTTCCTCTCGCGGGTTCAAATGGACAACAACGAGTGGTCTCTCCACAGAGAGGTGTTCGAGTGGCTTCTGACCCTGGGAGTACTTCCAGAGGTCCATCTGTTTGCTTCCCCATGCAATCACAAAATGCCCAGATACTATTTAAGGTTCAGAGACCCTCAGGCATATGGAATAGATGCTCTCTCAGATCAATGGAAGTTTCAGAAGGCTTATGCCTTCCCTCCGGTACCGGTGATTCTTCAATTTCTCTGTAGGCTCAGAAAAGAGAAGGTGGAGATCATTGCAGTGATTCCTTTCTGGCTCAACAGGCCGTGGTTTCCTCTGTTATCGCTCCTGAGTTATGAAGACCCAGTTCCCCTACCTCTCAGGCCAGATCTATTGTCTCAAGGCACGATGTTACACCCATGCCCATCCTGCCTACACGTCAGGGTGTGGTTCTTGAGAGGGAAAGGCTTGAATCTCTAGGTTGTCCTGAAGAAGCTATTCCAACTCTTCTTAGTGCCCGGAGGGGAAGTACTAATAGGGTATACAAACATATATGGTCTAAATTCACTAATCATATGTCTTCCAGGTCAAATCCATGTAACTCTCCAGCAGTACAGGACATTCTAAGTTTTCTCCATCGGGGCTGGACCTATCCTTAGCAGTCAGCTCACTAAGAGTTCAAGTTTCAGCTATCTCGGCCTTCACAGGAGTATCTTGGGCAAATCACACATTAGTTCGTCAATTCTATAAAGGAGCTATCCGGCTTAAACCTCAAAGAAGACCTAGGTTTCCCAAATGGGACCTCCCTATTGTCTTGGATTTTCTCTCCAATCTCAGATCAGATCCTGACAAACCTCTTTCCATGAGAGACCTCACGCTCAAGACCACCTTCTTAGTTGCTGTGACTTCGGCTAAAAGAGTGTCGGAGATTAGAAATCTAGGTTCAGAAGAACCTTTTCTGACCTTCTTTCCAGACAGGGTAGTGTTGATTCCCATGCTAGGTTAAACCCTAAAGTGACCTCAGTCTTTCAAGAAAATCAAGAGATTGTACTTCCTACTTTCAGAACAACGGATAATCTGGATGTTCATCCACTTGATGTAGGCCACACTCTAAAACAATATCTGGAGGTCACGGCTCCATTCAGACAAACATAATTTCTTTTTGTTCTTCTCCAAGGTAAAAATAAGGGTATGCGAGCTTCGGTCAGATCAATTTCTTCTTGGATTGTGCAGACCATTCAGAGGGCATACAAGGCAAAGGGCTTGGCTCCTCCAGAGGCAGTGACAGCTCATTCGACCAGGAGTATCTTGACCTCGTGGGCAGCCTCTCGACATGTCGTGCCTGAAATCATATGTAGAGTGGCTTCTTGGTCTTCTATTAACACATTTGTTTCTCACTACTGTGTTGAACCTGCTGCTCTGTCATCCATTAATTTTGGTTTACAAGTATTGTCGGTTGACAATGTAAAATAAATTTGGTTTCTTTGCTCAAACATTTTTGCCCACCGGGGTGTGTTTTGGCGAGTTATTCCCCACACGTATGCTGCCATGGAGCCTGTCAGGAAAACGGAAAATTTATATCAAATTCTTACCGTAATTTTCCTTTCCTGATAGGCTCCATAGCAGCAGGAGTCCCTCCCAAATGTCTGGAGTAGGTTAGTTACGGAACATGGATAGCAGCCTAGAGCAAAGATTTAGGGGAGAGGGGTCCTATTGGGTAATTATGGAGGCGGAGCCTACCCACACGTATGCTGCCATGGAGCCTATCAGGAAAGGAAAATTACGGTAAGTATTTGATATAAATTTTCAGTTTTTTGTTGTATTTGCTTGATGTATGCTAAGAAACATTAAATAATGGTACATACAATAAAAATGTAATTTCTCATGGTGTTATTTTTGCATCTTTTTCACACCTATTGTCTAAAATACCTCAAATAACATACTACGGCTAAAAACAAAACTATATACATAAACAAAAAAACATGCAAAAAAAATTCCCTTAAAGTGATTATAAAGGCTCAGTTTTTATTTTTTTAATTAAAATAACAAACATAATACCTCTCTACTCTGTGCAATGGTTTTGCACAGAGCAGCCCTGAACCTCCTTTTCTGAGGCCCCCTACTGGCGCTCTTGGCTTCTCCTCTCCTGCAAGTGCCCCAGAGCAAGCCGCTTGAGGGCACTTGTACAGACTAAATCCAAGCTGGGCTGTGTGTGTCTAAAGAAGCAAACAGCTGTCACCCCTTTGTTTGCCCTGGCTATGGAGCCGCTTGCAGTTCGCATTCGCTCCTCCCCTATTATTAAAGGACTCCCAATTGCAAATATAGAGGAGCGCATTTCCCTCTATGCAGATGACACTCTGGTGTACCTGGCAGATGCAAATGAGTCCCTGCAGGCTTTGCTGGAGGAGGTCAATACCTTTGGGGACTACTCTGGTTTCCGAGTTAACTGGGATAAGTCCAGCCTCTTTCCCTTGGATGTGAATAACCCTCCTCAGATACACCTGGATTCCAAACTTCAAGTGGTATCTTCTTTCAGATATCTTGGAGTGTTGGTTCAGACTCCCTTATCTCTATATACCACTAATAATCTTGATCCTTTGCTGACTCGCCTCCAGGAACAAACTAAACTATGGATGGATTTGCCTTTAGACCTCATGGGGAGGGCCAATATTCTTAAAATGATCTATTTACCCAGATTGCTTTATATCTTTACTAATTCCCCATGTAAAATATCAAAAGCTACTTTCAAACGCATAGACATGATATGTACTTCTTTCCTGTGGAAGGGTGGATCCCCCAAAGTGGCACTTGAGACACTGAGACTGCCAGCTCATTTGGCAGGTCTAGCATTCCCTAATTTTTTCCTTTACTATATGGCATCCCAATTGGTGCACATACATGATTGGATGAACCCAAATCCAGCCAATGCCTGTACAGCCACGGAGGGGGCTATCGCATCTTCCCTTGAAACTCTACATAATATAATATATAGAGGCCAGGTCCCTGACCGCCCTGGAACCTCTCTACTCTCAGTCTTCCTTTCACTGTTTAAATATATCACCACGAAAACATCGAAACATTCCTGGCTGAAATCCCCTAATAACCCCTTGTGGTTTAATCCCAATCTGCAAGAATTATACTCTTTTCCAGATGCCAACCGCTGGTATTCAAAGGGGGTTAAATATCTGTGTCATTTATATACTGCACAGGGCTTTAAAACTTTTTCTCAGTTGAGCAGAGATTTTGACTTACCAAGATCACACTTATTTTATTATTATCAGCTCAGACATGCCATACGTGCTCAATTTGGTACCTTAGATGATATCACTGATCTGCCTCCACTGGAAAGACTACTTAGGCAACCAGAACCCTCTAAATTAGTATCCACTTACTATGCAACCTTAATGACTGACTCTAACCCTAGGTTCCACAAAGCTCAAGAGAAATGGGATTCATTAGATATCTCCATGGTAAATGAGGACTGGTCAGAATTTAGTGACACATATAAAACCTCTGTCATTTCCTCTCGAGACCGTATCATACAAGTTAAAATCCTTCTCCAGACCCACCTCACCCCAGCCAGACTGCATAAAATGGGTCTCCTACCATCAGCTGTCTGTTTCCGAGGCTGTGGCCAGGAGGCAGACTTCTTACATTGCTTTTGGTCCTGCCTGATAATTAGTGCTTTCTGGGAGGAAGTAGGTGCCTTTATTTCAACTGTGCTGGGCCTTCCTAGCATAATTCACCCTAAGAACTGCCTGTTGGGAGTATTTGGAGATTTACACCTATCCTCACATACCAAAAGATTGCTCCGTATACTTTATTTTTACGTTAAAAAATCTATTCTACTGCCCTGGAAGGGTGCTCAGACCTCCTTGAGGTCCCTCTGGCTAAAACTTATCAATGACTCCATTCAATTATACAAATTAACCTTTGAAATTCGAAAACGGAATAAAACCTTTCATAAAATTTGGGGTAAATGGTTGGCTAGTCTGCTAACTCTCTCTCAAAATTGAATACAATTGATCATTGATGGCCTGCGCCACAGGGTCCTTCAATACAAGGTCTTTTAATTTGGTTATGTCGTGCAAAGGTGCCTATATCTGATTGTTGTTGTTGCCAATATTTTAGACCTTTTGAAATGACTTGCCTGCAATGCCGTGTGTGATCTAATTACAGATTGGATACCACTTTTGTATGCTTAATGGATCAAATACTCGTGTGTGTTTTTTGTTTTTATAATTATTATTTTTATTTGTGATTGTTTTGTGTGTGTTTGTTGGTTTGTGACCTAAAATCAATAAAAATATCTTTAAAAAAAAAAAGATGCAAACAGCTTGGCTTGGCTTGGGCCTTGCCCCCTGCTTCCTCCTCACAGGATTCGAATGACAGCAGCAGGAGCCAATGGCCTACTGCCTCCATGTTCTATGAGGAGAGAGAACAGCAATACTGCTGTACAGCGCTGGATCGAGATTAGCCACAGGTAGGGATATGGGGGAGGATGGAGGGGAGCTGACCATGGAAGGATTTTTACCTTAATGCAGAGAACGCATTAAGGTAAAAAAAAAACAAAGGCATATAACTATGTGAAGTAATTAGTATAACATCTATAACACTGCAGAGTTATGCACTACATATCTTTTGTTAGACCTGTGGAGTACACAGCAATCGATCTTATGCAAAGCTGATTTAAGGGACATTTTGAAGCTGTTGGATATAATAAATGTATATACTAATTTTGAAATGACTATCTTATGCATATAATATTTTGTTTTACACAATGGACAGAGCTCTACTTTTAAATGTTTTAACCACTTCAGCCCCGGAAGGTTTTACCCCCTTCCTGACCAGAGCACTTTTTACAATTCGGCACTGCGTCGCTTTAACTGCTAATTGCGCGGTCATGCAATGCTGTACCCAAACGAAATTTGCGTCCTTTTCTTCCCACAAATAGAGCTTTCTTTTGATAGTATTTGATCACCTCTGCCGTTTTTATTTTTTGCGCTATACACGGAAAAAGACCGAAAATTTTGAAAAAAAATGATATTTTCTACTTTTTGTTCTAAAAAAAATCCAATAAACTCAATTTTAGTCATACATTTAGGCCAAAATGTATTCGGCCACATGTCTTTGGTAAAAAAAATGTCAATAAGTGTATATTTATTGGTTTGCGCAAAAGTTATAGCGTCTACAAACTAGGGTACATTTTCTGGAATTTACACAGCCTTTAATTTATGACTGCCTATGTCGTTTCTTGAGGTGCTAAAATGGCAGGGCAGTACAAAACCCCCACAAATGACCCCATTTTGGAAAGTAGACACCCCAAGGAATTTGCTGAGAGGCATGTTGAGCCCATTGAATATTCATTTTTTTTGTCCCAAGTGATTGAACAATGACAAAAAAAAAAAAAAAAAATTACAAAAAGTTGTCACTAAATGATATATTGCTCACACAGGCCATGGGCATATGTGGAATTGCACCCCAAAATACATTTAGCTGCTTCTCCTGAGTATGGGGATACCACATGTGTGGGACTTTTTGGGAGCCTAGCCGCGTACGGGACCCCGAAAACCAATCACTGCCTTCAGGATTTCTAAGGGCGTACATTTTTGATTTTACTCCTCACTGCCTATCACAGTTTCGGAGGCCATGGAATGCCCAGGTGGCACAAACCCCCCCCAAATGACCCCATTTTGGAAAGTAGACACCCCAAGCTATTTGCTGAGAGGCATGGTGAGTATTTTGCAGCTCTCATTTGTTTTTGAAAATAAAGAAAGACGAGAAAAAATTTTTTTTTTTTTTCTTTTTTCAATTTTCAAAACTTTGTGACAAAAAGTGAGGTCTGCAAAATACTCACTATACCTCTCATCAAATAGCTTGGGGTGTCTACTTTCCAAAATGGGGTCATTTGGGGGGTTTTTTTGCCACCTGGGCATTCCATGGCCTCCGAAACTGTGATAGGCAGTGAAGAGTGAAATCAAAAATTTACGGCCTTAGAAAGCCTGAAGGCGGTGCTTGGTTTTCGGGGTCCCGTACGCGGCTAGGCTCCCAAAAAGTCTCACACATGTGGTATCCCCGTACTCAGGAGAAGCAGCAGAATGTATTTTGGGGTGTAATTTCACATATTCCCATGGCATGTTTGAGCAATATATCATTTAGTGACAACTTTGCGCAAAAAAAAATAAAAAAAATAAAAAATTGTCTCTTTCCCGCAACTTGTGTCACAATATAAATTATTCCATGGACTCAACATGACTCTCAGCAAATAGCTTGGGGTGTCTACTTTCCAAAATGGGGTCATTTGGGGGGGTTTTGAACTGTCCTGGCATTTTATGCACAACATCTAGAAGCTTATGTCACACATCACCCACTCTTCTAACCACTTGAAGACAAAGCCCTTTCTGACACTTATTGTTTACATAAAAAAATTTTCTTTTTTTTGCAAGAAAATTACTTTGAACCCCCAAACATTATATATTTTTTTTAAAGCAAATGCCCTACAGATTAAAATGGTGGGTGTTTCATTTTTTTTTTTCACACAGTATTTGCGCAGCGATTTTTCAAACGCATTTTTTGGGGAAAAAACACACTTTTTTACATTTTAATGCACTAAAACACACTATATTGCCCAAATGTTTGATGAAATAAAAAAGATGATCTTAGGCCGAGTGCATGGATACCAAACATGACATGCTTTAAAATTGCGCACAAACGTGCAGTGGCGACAAACTAAATACATTTTTAAAAGCCTTTAAAAGCCTTTACAGGTTACCACTTTAGATTTACAGAGGAGGTCTACTGCTAAACTTACTGCCCTCGATCTGACCTTCGCGGTGATACCTCACATGCATGGTGCAATTGCTGTTTACATTTGACGCCAGACCGACGCTTGCGTTCGCCTTAGCGCGAGAGCAGGGGGGACAGGGGTGCTTTTTTTTTTTTTTTTTTTTTTTTTTTTTTTTTTTTTTCTTTATTATTATTATTTTTTTATCTTATTTTTAAACTGTTCCTTTCATTTTTTTTTTTTAATCCTTTTTATTGTTATCTCAGGGAATGTAAATATCCCCTATCATAGCAATAGGTAGTGACAGGTACTCTTTTTTGCAAAAATTGGGGTCTATTAGACCCTAGATTTCTCCTCTGCCCTCAAAGCATCTGACCACACCAAGATCGGTGTGATAAAATGCTTTCCCAATTTCCCAATGGCGCTGTTTACATCCGGCGAAATCTAAGTCATAAAATGCTCGTAGCTTACGGTTTCTTAGGCCATAGAGATGTTTGGAGCCACTCTGGTCTCTGATCAGCTCTATGGTCAGCTGGCTGAATCACCGGCTGCATTTTCAGGTTCCCTGTTGAGACAGGAGAGCCAGAGAAAAACACGGAAGACGTTGGGGGGGGAGGGGCATTCCCTCCCACTGCTTGTAAAAGCAGTCTAGAGGCTAATTAGCCGCTAGGATTGCTTTTACATGAAAGCCGACCGCTGGCTGAAAAGAATGATACCAAGATGATACCTAAACCTGCAGGCATCATTCTGGTATAACCACTCAAAGTCGTGAATGGCGTACCTGAAGACAAAAAAATGGTTAACAATAAAGCACAGTAAACGGTAAGATAAAACGACAACTATTTTTTTTTATTTTATATTTTTGTATGTGTTTTTTTTTTTTTTTTACACTTTTTTTTGTAACTAACTTTTATAACTGTAACCGGTTCCAGGTTCGGGTCTCTCAAAATGCGATGGCATCTTGGGAGACCCTGTGAAAGTGTGCTTAGTCTGTGCAATGCTGTACCCTACGCTAATACTCAACTAGTGAATGGTAGCGTTCAAAACATTCACCAATGCAAAGACCAGGATTGTCAGGACAGGAGGGACAATAATAGTGGGTGTCACGCCTATATCCGCGCTTGCTGCAGACACGACATCTTTTTTGGGGGGGTTCGTTGGGTAGGGGTACTCGGGAGGACATAAAGAAAATGCCTCTCATGCAGCCGACTGCATTTGGTTGGGGATGTGAATGGGGGAAGTACGGGCGCTGCAGAAGCGGTGGGTTCCCAATTAGGATTGGCGAATGCAGCAGGAAGGGCACTATGGGCACGACGGGCCTGTGTTTGTCTTTTTGGTGGCAGCGCGACACTACTTGTGCTTGCCACCTCACCAGCTTGAACTGCACTTATGGGACTCGCCACGTCACCAAGTGTTACTGCAGTGCTGGTTTGACTACGACCGGGGTGTACTAGGCCGCTGGTGCTTGACAGTTCACCAAAACGCTACCAAAAAAACTGTTAGCGATCGCAGGGATCAGGCCTGACTCTGCGAACGCTGCAGTTATGCGTTTAGTGTTTTGTAAGTGTCAGTGATCGATCGATACTGCACTTGGGTGGGCTGGGCTGGGCGGAGGGGCAAAATGCAGGTGCTAGCAGGTATCTGGGCTGATCCCGCTAACACTGCGTTTGTGGGAACCCTAAACTGCTGGGGACGCTAGTATAGATCTGATCGGATCAGATATTGATCCGATCAGATACTATACCACTAAGGGAGGCGTATGCTGCGTGCGTGGGTGTTAGCGGTACTGGCGCTAACCTGACACTGCTTGGGGCTGGTGCTTGCCAGTTCACCAAAATGCTACCAAAAAAACTGTTAGCGATCGCAGGGATCAGGCCTGACTATGCGAACGCTGCAGTTATGCGTTTAGTGTTTTGTAAGTGACAGTGATCGATCGATACTGCACTTGGGTGGGCCGGGCAGAGGGGCAAAACGCAGGTGCTAGCGGGTATCTGGGCTGATCCCGCTAACACTGCGTTTTTGGGAACCCTAAACTGCTGGGGACGCTAGTATAGATCTGATCGGATCAGATATTGATCCGTACAGATACTATACCACTAAGGGAGGCGTATGCTGCGTGCGTGGGTGTTAGCGGTACTGGCGCTAATCTGACGCTGCCTGGGGCGACCCATATCACCGCCGGGCGATCAGGGGGCTAAACCTTTATTCGGTAATAAACGGCGGGTGCCCTGACACTATAAAAAATAAACGAACTAACCAGCGTCACTCGTAACAGTTATACGGTGATCAGTGGTGAAAGGGTTAACTAGGGGGCAATCAAGGGGTTAAAACATTTATTAGATAGTATATGGGGGTCCCTGTCGCTATAAAACGCTGACGGCGAACCTAAATATTTACCTCACTAACTAGCGTCACCAGCGACACTAATACAGCGATCAGAAAAATGATCGCTTAGTGACACTGGTGACAGGGGGTGATCAAGGGGTTAAAACTTTATTAGGGGGGGTTAGGGGGGTATCCTAGACCTAAAGGGGGGTAACACTCACTGCCCTAACACTGTAACTGTCACAAACTGACACTATGCAGTAATCAGAAAAAAAAAAAAAAAAAAATACTGCTAATGTCAGTTTGTGACAGGGGGGGGGGTGATTGGGGGGGGATCGGGGGGCGATCGGGGGGGGATCGGGGGTGTAAAGTATGCCTGGCATGTTCTACTGTGTGTGTTTGTGTTGTGTGCACTTACATGTCTTCTCTCCTCGGCGCTGGACGGAAACTGCCAGACCGAGGAGAGATGACATCACATCCTCTGCCTGTGTGAAACTACACACAGGCAGAGGAGGATTCCCATTGGCTGGGAGCGATCGCGAGGGGGGGGCCACGATCGGATGGTCTCCCCCTCGCCTCCCGACGCTCCCAGTCAGATGCCGACCGCCGCTGGCACCGGGGGGGGTCCGATCGGACCCCCCGCCCGCGGGAGGCAGATCACGTATATATACGTGATTCTGCCTGCCCGTGCCATTCTGCCGACGTATATCTACGTTAGGTGGTCGGCAAGTGGTTAATAGGTAGTTTCTGAATGCAACAGTAAAGTAAAGTAAAAGAAAATATTTGTGACACAATTATAATATTTAGAGTGGTTCATCCTGCTAGTGAACATGCTTAACATTTTTAATTGATTAATCCCTTAAATAACATTTAATAATCAGTCTGAAAATCTCACTAACAGAGAAGTGTGGACATATAAAAAAAATCAAACCTACATACTCACCGAGGTGGATTTGGCATCAGAACTGAGCAATCAAAGACCACTGATCACTCAGTTCTTGGTCTTCAGTGAGCAGAGAGCTGATGACTGTCAGTCTCTGGCTTTCTGATTTACCCCTCCAGCCCTCACCGGTGTGCCAGGCTGTGGAGAGGGTGGGAGCAGCATGCTGAGAGGCTGAGCCAGCTGCCCCTCAGGCATTTGGGTGGATTCCAACATTAAAGTTGGGATTGATCCAGAGTCAGAATCAGCTGAGTGAAGTCAGCTAAGAGCGGACTTTAGCCCGCTGTCGGCTGAATCAGGGTCACAGGAGTGCAGAACCAACTACATTCCTGTGACCCACAGGAAAAGCCCTACTTCTCCTTTAACAGTAATTTTAGCCATGGCCTGCTTGATCCAAAAAAAAAAAGTTTTGACCGAAATTGGGCTTTAAGACCAATTTTCTGAAAAATTTGGTAAACTGTTAAGAATTTTGACAATAATAAGTGTGGGTATCTTACAGTAGCAAAACCCAAAACTACTCTTGGATCTACCAGTCAATACAGAACTACGGCACAATTGTTAATTTATTTTGCACAAGCATTACTGAACATAGGAAAAACATGCTGCTTGAAAGGTTACTATTACCTGCTGTGCCTTTTCATTTAGGATTAATCTTTAAATAGTGTAAGATCTGCAGGAATTACAGAGCCAAGCTTCCTCCAGGGCTCAGCAGATTTAGAACAATTTACAATTCTTTTTTTCCCATAGCAACTACATTTTACTCCACCTTCTACACTAGAAATAATTAAACATTGAAGGGTTGCTATAGGGATGAAGACACTTTTTGTAATTAAATTTACAGTTGCCTGCTATGTTATGTAGACCATGAGATCTAATGGTTTTATTTAAAAAGAAAAAAGATTTTTCTTTAAAAGAAAAACATGTAACAGAATGTCAAAATCACAGAATGTAATTATATTGTATATACTTTTTATATATAAATAGTTATGTTTAAAAATTACATACCTATGCCTTGGGCACCTGGAAAGTGTAAAAAAAAGGATTTAGTATCTTATGTAAATAAATCACAAAAACAAAACTAAGTTATTCTTTGGTCAGTAAAAGTATATTTGGCAATATTTTTTTCAAATCAGAAAATACCATTCTCTTCCTAGACAGATTCACCAAGACCTAACAACAAGGCTATTAATAAACAACACTCAAGCAATAATAATTGATACATGAATTATTTATCACTAGGGATGAGGTCCAGGTTTGCTGCTACCATGGGTTTGTGGTGTCTGGACCTAGTAAACTAATGCAGAAATCCACCATAGTAACCATAATGAACTGTTCGGCCTTTGAATGCAGGTCAGATGCCCCAATAATGGGGCTTTGGATAAGCAAGTCCCTTCACTATAAAAGGATGAGGGATGAGGTAACAGCAACCATACTGACAATGTGCTTTAGCTGTGATAAAGAAAGTAGACATTAGGGTTGCGCTTGTGTGCATTGGCAGGTCTCTTAAGGGAGATGAAAACCCTTACTGAATGTTCGGTAGGTATTTGCATCATGGAGAGCTTGGGGTTGGGGGAGGGAAGGGTTTTTAGTTCTTTTAGCCTTTGTTACATCTTAAAGCGGAGTTCCACCCAAAATTGTAACTTTCGCTTTAAGTACTGGTGACCCCCTGACATACCATATTTGACATTCCATTTTTTTTGGGGGGGGGGGAGCGGGTTCCTAGTTTTCACAGGTATCCCGCTCCCACTTCCTCTCCTGGCACAGTGGCGCTGAGCAGAAGTTCACCTCCCTCCCCTCCCTCCCTGAAAAATTTCTGGGACACATCACAGGTCCCAGAAGATTGACAGGCCATTTACAACGCTCAGCGCGGCTCACGCACGCGCAGTGCACACCTGGCTGTGAAGCCACAGCCGGGCGCCCACACTTGCAATGCCGACACCGCAGAGAGGAGGGGGAGAGAAGTGAGGGGGAGAGAAGTGAGGCTTCGAGCGGCCGCATCGCTGGACCGTTGGACAGGTGAGTGTCTGTTTATTAAGAGTCAGCAGCTATACTTTTTGTAGCTGCTGACTTTTAAATGGGTGGAACTCCGCTTTAATGCTGTTGATATTTTGTAGCAACCTACAGCCTGTGCCTGTCCACATGCACGAACCTGATTACGGGCTGTATGTGTTTTTTCACAGGGCATGCTTTCTAATCAGTTCTGGTAATTGTTTTTCACAGACTCTTTTTAAAGCAGACCTTCTACAAAAATGAAAAGTTCACTAATGAAAGCCCCTATCTCTCGAAGTCAAATTGCCTGCAAGATTGGGTGATTAACAGGCAGGAAATTGTGGGAGACAGGGGCAGAATGTTATCCCTTCATAACACAAAGTGCTCAAACAAGAACCCTTATATCAGTATCTCCAGATACCATTTTCATGAAAGCTGGTGATTAAAGTACAAACAGGCTAAGCGATATTTTCATATTAAAGCTTGTATGAGATTTTGATGGTTGGGTTTACATCTACATTAACAAGCTATGCTTGAGTTTTGGGCTGCTGGGGGAAAATCATCTTATGTGCCCCGTCAGTGTACACCAGTGGTTCTCAACCCTCTCCTCATGTACCCCCAACAGGCCATGTTTTGGGAATTTCTCATAAAATAGCTGTCAAAAATACCAAGCCATTGACTCTGATTTAAAGCACCTGTGCAAGATAAAGGAAAACCTGTAAACATGGCCTGTTGGGGGTACTTGGGTACAGGGTTGAGAACCACTGGTGTACACAGATCTGTACTCCCAAAAATCATTTTAATGACAAATATCTGTCCAAAACAACTGATTAATAACATGCTATTCCTTTGTCAAGACTTTAGCTATAATACTTTTTTCTATTAATTGGGTTCTTTTCCCTTTCTATTTTGTTCCATTATAGAGAGTTTGGATAAACTTGGACGCAGATCGCTAGGCTTATGGATAATTATAATGTTTTCATTTTTCTGCAACCATGTGGAGCTGCACTGTCCAGCCATTTTGCAGTATTTGTATATTTGTAATATTGTATTTGTAATAATATACTCTAATTTATATTTAAAGCTAAAACCCTTTTATATTGTAGGCCAACCAAACTGCTTACAAATACATACAGCCTCTGAACAATATTAGTGCCTTTTGTCTCTCAGATAATACACATTCATTTTTATTGCAAGGTAAAACCTGCCTTGTTTCTATTAGTTGCCTATTCAAGTGCTCACATACTGTTATGATGCTAGCCAATTGCTATGAACCACATACCTGAAGTCTATATTTTGAATATTTTGGGAATAATTGGGTATATAAGGATGGGAGGCGGAGCAGGGAATGAGGGATTGTAGTATTGAAGTGTATTTGTACACTCTGTTTTGACATTTTCATGCAGTGGTACTGTGCAAAAAGAAGTTCACAAACTATACAATTAAATGATTTTGTCACTGGCCAATTTGTATGAAGTTGAGGGCTTTAGATGTTTTATAAGTGTAAAACTTCCTGTAGCTCCCCATGCCTTGCTTAGGAAAGATTTACAGTATATATGTTTTATATATAGTGAATAAGATTCAAAATCAAATTAAATATTTTAGAGCAAAATTTTTTAAATCTACCTCTACTGTCTCTCTGTGAAAAAAAAATCACCCATTAGTCCATAGAAATAACATGAACCAGTTGCAAATGAAATGTGTTCAGCCAAACTAAGTCAATCTGCCTTTATTAAAAAAAAAAAAACTCTACCTTTTGCATCGTTTAATTTATCTCCTACATTTTAATTAACTGAAAAATGAACCTGAACTGGTAGAACAGGGTGTAATTTTGTGTGATACATTTTAACAATTTGATGATTATATTAAGTGGAGTGCACAAATCACACATTAGAAATTACTGGAAGTTGGATTGTCTGCAATAAGACATGGATGATTGGCAAAGAAACCATTTAAATTACTTTTCTTGCTTGTTTTCAATTAATGAGCAAACGGAAATGGCCTAAACTCTTCCATTTGAAGCCAGACTGCAATTAAAAAGGAGCACTGACATTTAAAGCATAAAATTCTATATATGTGTTCATAGATAGAAAATTCTATATATGTGTTCATAAAAAATGTAAATTTAAATAAAAATTTGAATAAAAAAGGGCAGACTTGATTGACCACTTGGTCCTTTTCTGTTATCACTCTTTTATGTTTCTAAAAATCAGGTTTCTTTAACAAAGCTCACTATCAGAGCAAGGTTTTGGTGATGTCCATGTGATGAAAGCTATAAAGCCACAACAAGCCAGACCTCAAATACTTTCAGACACCTTGGAAATGGTACCTAAGGAAAAGTCATGATTTTTGTACCATAAGCTATATTACATATGCTAATGCTTGTTTTGACTTATCTTTACAATAATTAAGAAAAAATCTCACTTTACGTTGTGCACATGCTCACAATCTTAGCATTTTTTAAACAATTATACATTTTTTCATTGGCCTTTGTAATATAGCAGAATGTACATAGGACATTGGGTGTGTACATGTGGAGGAGCCTTAGAGCTACCTAAAATGTAGGCAAATCGAGGAAAGCTGGAAGCCGCACACCGGTATAATGATGACTGCTTTATTTAAAAAGCTGAATCATGAAGAAACACAAAACATAACAGCAGAAGCGTACAAAAGCAGCTAACGCATTTCACACTACGATGAGTGCTTATTCCTAGCTATGAATAAGCACTCATCGTAGTGTGAAACGCGTCAGCTGCTTTTGTACGCTTCTGCTGTTATGTTTTGTGTTTCTTCATGATTCAGCTTTTTAAATAAAGCATTCATCATTATACCAGTGTGCGGCTTCCAGCTTTCCTCGATTTGCCTGCCTTATCTTGCATCAGCCAGCACCTGGGACTCTTCCCTCTATACTGGCTTTTATCTCCCCTGGTCTGCGCCTACCTGAGCGGTGGGACCCCTCTCTGCTTAGCTTGCATTTCTGGATTTATGCTACCTAAAATGTAGATAAACTATACATATAATATGGTCATACAATTTGTTTTTAAATGTTAAATATTATCCATGACCTTTTTAAATATATGTATAAACAGCTTTGAGACACATAAAAAACCTAGCATATTGTCCTGTTGTTTTACAATAAAATATGATACCAATTCTGATAATATGGTTGACGAATTACTTAAAGTGTATGCCATTGTTGTTATTATTTTTACCAAGATGGATGGATTTCATTTAAACAATAAAACCTATAAATGTATGTCATCTATCAAATAATTTAAATTGTATTGTAATCTTGATGGTTTCACAGAAATGTATCTTCTAATGGGCAAATATGAGATGTGTGGCACACACATCAAAACCTTTGGCTGTAAAATTGTAAAGTTTATCGATTTGTACAAATCCTTCATAAACAGCTTTAGATGTTTTGATGGACTTGTAAGACAGCTTTTACATGGGCTAAAACAGTTGCAGAAGGCAATCCCTAAGCAACCAAAGTTAGAAAATGTTGATGAGGTAGGTCTTAAATGGATCATTTCCACCCCGTGGCATGCATTTAGATATAAGCCACTGTAGTTCATTGTCTATGGGGCGCTTCTCAAAAGAAGAAGCGGATTTGTGGGTTGGTGGAGAAAAATATTTTGTTTAATGGATTACTTTCAATCTAAGCACTAAAGATCTCCATGTGTATGTATTTTAAAAATGACAATGAAAAGCAAAAAGTCTTTTTGGTTTTCAAATATATTCAGTTTTAGTGGATACGTTGTCCCAAATTAGCATTTAATATTGTTTTATGAAAAATAGAATCTATAGTGTAATGGTTGTTTTTGCATGAACCACCAGCTAATTATCACCATTCTAATGTCATCTAGTCATGCACACAATACAATCATTACATTATAAAATTTAGCACATTTGCCTTCATTCCCATATTGTACTTTTATACAAGCTTTTGTTAAAGCCAATATAAGCTATAAAAGCATTTTTTAGGTAGTACATGTGCATATATTTTTTTAAGTTTCTTTTGGCAAAGGAATACACAATTTTTTTTTTAAAGTCACTATGGAATTATTATTAGGTAAATGCAGAACCATCAGTATAACATACAGTATGTTAATAACTTACCTGTACTGGGAACCAAGGCCAAGAATAGCAAACACCAAGTCAATAACAGAGACTTTGAAGTCCCCATATTGTGCAGGATTCAATCCTGTCAGTGCCAATAAAATATCCAAAGGAGCATCCACAAAACAACTGTATAATAATGTACGGTGCAGGGGTTTTAAGTCAACTGAACTTAGGACAACCCATTCATGACATTGTTCAGTAGTGACAAACAGATACCATCAGTGTAATTTTTTTTAATTTAAACCTTAAACAATTAGCTAGAATAGCTACAGTGCAGGAGTTATGACACATAATGTATATATGAAATTCAAGCTAATTGGCAGAATGAGGAGTGACTACAGGCACATAAGATTGAGTGTTCTGGGTGGTGTGTTGAGGACAACAGAATCAGAGATTAGTGTGTATGTTAGTAATTTTGCATGTGTTAAAGAAACTTTTTATCATAATATGTTAAAAAAAATGCTCCTTTTTTTCTGTAAAACTTTGTTTCAATACATAGATACATGCTTTTACTTTATGTTGCCATTAAGTAAAATAGTTCTATGCAGGGTGAGAAAAATCTAGCAGTACCAATGCTTGTTCAAGGTCATTGACTGACGAGGGAAAAAAGAAGCCATGGTCAGTATGACAGCCCTAGAACCTTCAACTAAGGTTAAATAAACAAATAAGCAGTGGTAGCTGCCACATTTCCATCCCCAAATGGTTCACTTTAAATGTAAACAAAATGTTTATAAGAACATACAGTATATCCGTTTTCAAATAGCACAATTCTTTAATCTCAAGAGATGCATAAAGAGAAGTGAGGTAACTGAGGCCGATTTATTAAAGGAGTTGAGAATCTTCACACAAATTTTTTTGTGAATTATTACTTTAATTATCCAATCAGGTGAAAACCAGAGTTCTGTTTACGTCTGCATATGCATACAACTTGGTAACTGAAGTGAATATCCTTCCAATTTATTGTGTGAAGATCTTCAATTCTTTTCATAAACCAGCTACAATTGTATCATCACCTATATGGCATTTTTCTTTCCAAAGGTCATAAGAGAAACATTTCATTGTCCATAGAAAATTCCATAATAGAATCAGAAAGAGGATCTAAAGAATAGTCTAAACCTGAGATGAAAGGAATGCAGCCACATTTAAGTCCCCTTTCACACTTATACGACTTGTCCCACGATTTTGTATTGCAAAATCGCATGACAAGTCATTCTTCATGAATTTTAATGACTACCATTCATATTGGCACGACTTTAAGTCGTGCCGACTTCAAAGTAGTCCCTGCACTACTATGGTCCAACTTCAATGCAAGTTGATGTCCATAGACCTCAATGTTAAACCCTCAAGTAGCATGCAAATCGTACCTGAATAATATAGACACGATTTCAGTACGACTTTGTAAGCACAAGCTGTAAGCACAAGCAGCTTTTTGACGCTTGTCCCACCCAATCCTTTCAGCATAGTAGCCCCTCCCAAGCACATTTTTCTACCGCATATTCACTTCCTGGTTATTCCCTCAGCAACAATGTGCTCCAAACAGCCCAAAAAAAAAGAAATATCCTTGAAAATGAGCAAATCATTCGATTTATCCGTGAGCGCCCAGCTATTTATGATTTGTGTGATCCAAACTACAAAGACAAGATAAAGAGACAAAGAGCATGGGTGGAAGTAGCAAGGCTATATTTTTAAAACTGGGATTACTTTTCACGCAGAGAGCAAGTAAGTATGCCTATTGTGTTGTATTTACTTCATATGTCACTCATAGTGTGAGGGTCAAAGCATTTGTAAACCCTAACCTTGTAAAGTCGTACAAACTCGTACAAAGTAGTACTGATCCCAAATTGCGGCAAAATCACAAAAAATCGTGGTAAAATCGCAGCCAAATCGCGGTACAATTACGTGACTTTAAAGTCGCACAATTGTGAAAGGGGCCTTAGGACTGGTAAGCTGAAATATATTACATTTTTATAAATACACTTCTATGCCCAGCCAAAAGCATTGATAAAAAAAATTTAAAAAGCCTATACAGTACATGACTATGCAATACATGCATATTACTCCATGTTTTAGCCCTTTAAACACCCTACAAGTAGAAAAATAGAACAGCTGACGTGCCAAAAATAATCACAACTTGTAATTTCCTGTTCCTAAATTCCACAAGTTTTTGTTAACTGAAATTGCAAGAAAATGTATCAGCCCTGCCCTGCTGTCTTTTGCTCATCTGCTGAATCTCCTCATATCCACAACAAAAGTAGTAGCCCAAGAAAACAACTGGGAGGTCTAATTAGGATCTTTGAGATAACACCGGAAGTGTGCACAGGACAGCTCTAAATTTCTACCAGGATCAACCAATATTATTTTGCTTTTATTGAAAAGATATTAACCACTTGCTGACTAGGCCTTTTCTGGAACCTTTTGTTTTAAAATAGTATTTTTTAGAACCCCCAAACATTATTATTTTTTTTTTTTTTTTTTAGCAGAGATCCTAGAGAATAAAATGGAGATCATTGCAGTATTTTATGTCACACTGTACTTGCGCAGCGTTCTTTCAAATGCAATTTTTTGGGGAAAAATACACTTTACTGAATTAAAAAAAATTAAAACTAGTTTTAAAGTTAGCCTAATTTTTTTTCTAGCATGTGAAAGATGATGTTATGCTGAGTAATTAGATACCTAAAATGTCATGCTTTTAAATTGCGCACGCTCGTGGAATGACGACAAACTATGGTAATGACAAATCTCCATAGGCGACGCTTTAAAATGTTTTAAAGGTTACCTATTTAGAGTTACAGAGGAGTTCTAGTGCTAGAATTATTGCTCTTGCTATAACGATCGTGGCGATACCTAACATGTTTGGTTTGTACACCGTTTACATATGCGGGCGCAACTTATTTCTGCACTTTTATCTGAAAGAGAATACCCACAGTACAAAACAATACAGGGGTAATGGCAGCTGGCTGCTGCTATAACAACTGTATTTAATGTCAAAGTAATGAGGTAAATGTACTGTGGGCGGTCGGTAAGTGGTAAAAAAACCTTCAATGCTCTAGTTAACAGAGTAAAAGGGAGCAAATAAGAGTTGGGAATTGTTAGGTTGCTAGGACACACACTTTAAATCTGTGATATTCACACAAGTGCAAATCTATTTTATTATATAGCTATATTTGGCAATGTTATGTTCATTACATTTTAGTTCTGACACTGATTTTTTTTTTCAAATAACTAAAAGCTTTTTTTTTTTTTTTTTTTTACTCTTATTTTGTGAATGTATTTGTCATAAGGTAATCTAATGACTTTTTTCAGAACATTCCACAGTCTTTGTACAGGTGACATTCACTTAATAATAGTATTCAAACCCATTATTATACTGAGAGAGGAAATCAATTCTTGGAAATTCTTTTACTGAACTTCCCTTCTTTCATTTTTTTTTCAAATAGATACAGTGAGTACAAAACTTTTTTATGAGCTAGTAAGCAGCCACTGTGGGATTTACAATGTAATATACTTTCTGCTGCAAACTAATTTTTATAAGCCTTTACTCTTCCTTTGATGCTGCCGAACAATTGGCAGCAACTGAAAGAATGTGTGTCGGTGTAGGGAGTGGTAATGCACGTTTCTCTGCCGTGTACAATTAAGTTATTAAGATTTTTTACTCCACATCTTTCTGTTGTTTGTACATTCTGTTCGGATTCATTTTCCTCAAGTGCTTATTCCTGCCACATTCCACGTACTGGTATGGTAATGTCCATCTAATCCATTCACTGAGATTCCATTCAAAATAAAAAAAACTGCATCTTCAAGCCAAACTGGCATGTTAAATGTCTTCAAAGATATATAATTTGTCTTTTTTTTATGGTAAATGCAGCTGGGAAGCTGGATTTCTCTTGCACTCTGATAGGAGACAGAAATGACAAGGTTGACCTCTCTTGTACCTCTAGCCCAGGCACTCTTGATGGACGGTGCCAAGGGACAGGAGGAACCCAAATGCAGGTAGATGTTGATGGCAGAATTTTGGTCTGGAAATGCAGATTTGGAAGATCCAGCAGAATAACTGGTTAGGAACATCAGCACCACAAGAGGAATCAGCTGAGGTTAAAGGGGAACTCCAATTGCATTGCCTATTCAGAAGGTGAAGTCCATTAGTGCTCTCAGTGGGCCTGCAACAGGAACACATAGAGATGACTGAAGCTGATGCGAGATGCAGTCAGAGTAGGAAGTGAGTAATAGCGTGATGCCAAGTTGGAGAAAGAAGCGATGGCCAGGGTCAGTAGCGAGTGGGTAGTGAGATGCAGAAGCATAAGCCAAATTAATGTTGTCAATAAAGCTGAGGTCAGGAACTGGTAAGCAACAGTAGAAGCAGAATCCAAGATCAGGTCAGTATTGAGCTGCGTTGGTAGGAGAAATCATATATAGGACACAAATTAGAGCACAGGGTACACATGAAGACCAGTCAGCCCTAACACTAAGTTAGAGCATCCCTTAAATAGCCTGTCTGGTGCCAATGTTGATTCTGGGTTTGAACTCCATGCACACACTGTGATATATTTGCACACCCACATACATGCTTATGCACTCACGCCTGGCTAATGTTTGTGCGGAAGCACATTTCTCTGAGCCAGCTGCCTAACAGGCATTCCCTGATAGGATTGGGGGGAGTGGTAATTCAGGGCTTTACAGAATTTCCTTAACCTCCCGCAGATAGATCAACATGCTTTCAATATAAGGGCTGTGGGCAGAGCTCGGCATGGCTTTTCACTGATTGGGCTATTAACGGTACAGAAAACTAAGCAGCTGGAGAAGCAGCAAGGGTAACAATGCTGCAGTGACTTGACAGCAGAAGGAAGAGCACAGTCACCAGAGAAAAGGAAGCCTCCCTTTGATGGTTCTAATGACGAGATCTTTACAACATGTAAAGATTATATTTTTACAATAGTAAGTGGTTGGACGGTAAACAGGGAATAACTAAGATGGATCTCCCAATCCCTGAATATAGGATACACAGATAAACAGAAAGATGGTGCTCTTTCAAAAAGGAGTGGGATTTTAAAGGGAGATAGTGCGTCTATTGGTAGTAGGTCAAAATCAGTCAAATTAATAAAATATATAAATTTTTATTGAAAAATATTAAAATATGCATAGCAGACATTGCATATAAGAAAATATGACCATCCAGTAGTATATTCAGAATTCATTCGTGACTGTCAGCCAACATGTTTCGCAAAGAATTATTCGCTTCATCAGGGCATAAAACGACATCACTAATATATTTTGACTGTATAGAAAACAGATACACTGTAATTATATGGTGGCCATGCATAGTTATACATCAGAACATGGTACAAAAAATCTAATAAGGGGTTAATTCCAATAACTCTCACCTACTAGTACAGGTCTAAAGAGCAGAGCAATCACCACCATTGCCAAACGTCATCTACTGTACCAACTGGTGCATGATATCCATGGGTGCCAGGTCCCAACAGGATAATGCCAACAAGGGAACTGGACCGCACAATTGTAAGGCAAGAATCTAGTAAAACATGTAGAAAAACTACATGTTTTACTAGATATTGGAGTTATTGGAATTAACCCCTTATTAGATTTTTTGTACCATGTTCTGATGTATAACTATGCATGGCCACCATATAATTACAGTTTATCTGTTTTCTATACAGTCAAAATCAATTACTGATGTTGTTTTATGCCCTGATGAATCGAATAATTCTTTGCGAAACATGTTGGCTGACAGTCACAAATGAATTCTGAATATACTACTGGATGGTCATGTTTTCTTATATGCAATGTCTGCTATGCGTATTTTAATATTTTTCAATAAAAATGTATATATTTTATTAATTTGACTGATTTTGACCTACTACCAATAGACGCACTATCTCCCTTTAAAATCCCACTCCTTTTTGAAAGAGCACCATCTTTCTGTTTATCTGAATATGTAAAGATTAGTTTTAAAACTTCTAAAATTAAAAAATAAAGTTTCACTTTTTGGAAATGTACTTTAGTAGCAAAATAATGACACTTTCAGTGATATTTATAATTTTTAAGATAAAAGTAAACTCATCATTAAAATTCCCATATATACAGTATGTGAGATTGCTGGGGCAGTCGATACAAAGGAGAGGAGAGGCAGCTTTTCTGTGGACCTGGATATATTCAGGCAGTTTTAGCTGGTGATCTGGATATCTAGATACAGCCAGGAGGGGCTGTGAATGCAGGTTACCCCTATATGGGAAGAGATTTCTGGTGAGTGGAGCAATAAGAGGGGGAGCACGAGTGGAGACATCAGGCACCCTGCATGGTTTTTCCTGCTACACCAGATCAAGCTTTTGTTCAATAGAACTATAAAAAGGACTGGTTACATGCTCACATGTGTTTTGGAGCACTATTTATAGCACTTGTCACTTTTATTTTCTGCATTTGGTTGAATTAACAAAGGATTATTGGACCTATTATATGCAGCACTGGTCACTTTACAAATGTAATTTGCACAAAAATATGAATGAATTATCTACAATATCTCACAAAAGTGAGTACACCCCTCACATTTTTGTAAATATTTTATCATATCTTTTCATGTGACAACACTGAAGAAATGACACTTTGCTACAATGTAAAGTAGTGAGTGTACAGCTTGTATATCAGTGTAAATTTTTTGTCCCCTCAAAATATCTCAACACACAACCATTAATTTCTAAACCGCTGGCAACAAAAGTGAGTACACCCCTAAGTGAAAATGTCCAAATTGAGCCCAATTAGCCATTTTCCCTCCCCAGTGTCATGTGACTCATTAGTGTTACAATGAGAAAAGAATTCTGATGTATAAGATTTTAAAAGTGTGCCACATCCCATGAAGAACAAAAAGAAAGAAAGCCCCTGGGGGTGGGATTTTAAAGGCATTTTTTATAGAAAAATACATGAAATATTGAACATGGTCATGAATACTGAGAAATCAAGATATGCAAAATGAAGATACAGATTCCTATACCCAACGTGTTTCGGAGAGGAGTGTTGTCTCCTTCATCAGGGGTTAACAAGAAATATATAATCTATAAAATTCAAATACAAATAATCAACAAAAAGTTAGTACATCAATCTAATAATGAATAGCCATGAAGAGGCCATAAGTAATGGTAACTTACATCTTGTTCAATTGCATATACATGGGAACATCCACATTCATTTTAAAACAGGGATCCTCAAACTACGGCCCTCCAGCTGTTGCAGAACTACACATCCCATGAGGCATTGTAAAACTCTGACATTCACAGACATGACTAGGCATGATGGGAATTGTAGTTCCTGAACACCTGGAGGGCCGCAGTTTGAAGACCCCTGTTTTAAAAGAAGAACACTGTCACATGGAGTCTTATATAAAGCCCCAAATTCGAAAAAAGAGAAAAAAAGAGAATACTAAACGTCACTACCTGCCCCTAAGAGTGGGGTATTTGAACTGTAATGACACTAAAACGGAGATCAGTAAGATCCCCACGTTACTCACTGTGAATGTATTCAATCTCTTGTCAGCATCTCCGGATACGTCTCCCTGGTCGCCATGCTTGTCTGCCTGTGAAGCCTGAGTTTAAATACGTGCATTGGAGTTGGAAATCACCCAGGGCTCCATAAAGGCCCCCTGAGTCGAGCTCGCGCCTCCCCACAGCTCATGCGTGATGTGACGTCATATGCACGCACTGCGGAGTGACGTAATGCATGTGCGTCCCACCAGCACGGATGTGTCTCCAGGAAGACACAAAGCAGTATATCCGGTCTTATCACTGGAGATTGACAGTGGAACTCATATATCATTAGCTTCTCTGTTTTTCTTGTTCCCTTGTCTGTATAAGCCTTAAATTATCTAACAATCTTTTCTCTCTGATCTCTAATTTGTAATTTATCTGTATTAAATTTGTTTGCTTGTTTTTGCTTAATCCTTGCATATGTGTTTTCTTGCTGCTCTCTTGATGTAAACGATGTCACATGCAGTCTCGACCATCCTGGCTACGATTTTTCTTGGCTGTTATATGCCTTCACTGGTACTTGGATTTTTAGGTTACTCTACGACTATGTTTTATTGCTCTCTGTTGCTATATAGGACATATCACCCTTTTTTTACGCTATCTAAATTTCCATCCTTTTATTTCCTCCATTACAAAATGTGCCCTCAGCTATCACTTATTTTTTTACTAATCAATGTGGTGTAATCACGTGTGCACGGCAAAGACACTCCCCTCAGAGCGCTCTTAAGGAGTGACATGTCGTGTCATTTATACTTGGCACTCCCATCTGTTTCCAGGGCGACCGCTTTGTGTGCTCCTGGAGACACATCCGTGCCGGTGGGACGTGCACTTGTCGCGTCACTCCGCAGTGCGTGCGTAAGACGTCATGTCACGAATGCGCTGTGGGGAGGCGTGCCGCGAGCGCTACTCGGGGGGCCTTTATGAAGCCCTGGGTGATTTCCAGCAGCACACAGCTGACACCTATTTGGTGCGTGGTGCGGCCGACTCCAATAGATGTATTTAAACTCAGGCTTCACAGACAGACAAGCACGGTGACCAGGGACATATCCGGAGATGCTGACGAGAGATTGAATACATTCACAGTGAGTAACATGGGGATCTTACTGATCTCTGTTCTAGTGTCATTGCAGTCCAAATAGCCCACTCTTAGGGGCAGCTAGTGACGTTCAGTATTCTCTTTTTTCAAATTTGGGGCTTTATATAGTCCAAATTACAACAATGATTTTTCTCATTGGATCACTCTACAGCATCTCCTGATTTTTCTGTCCTCCTGAGCCTGGCTGCCGGTTTTTGATGTGACCTCACATTCTAGGTACGTCTGACCAGAGTATAGCCTTTTGGTGATCATGGATGCATGTTCATACTTTTTTATTTAATTTTTTTATTTTTATTCATACATCTTTTTATTACATTATGTGCTTTTTCCCAGGATTCCCGTCTTGTAGGCCCCAGTACATGTGGCTTCGCTACTATCAGGGACAAAACCCCTTTTTCTATCGATCTGGGGCATAGTCCTTATGATCATTGTATGCTTTGGGCTGGAGATACCTCTATTATAGAGGTTTACTGCAAGCAGCTATAATGTGGGCAGGATGATCGGAAGACTCCATGTGACAGTGTTCTTCTTTTAAAATGAATGTGGATGTTCTTATGTATATGCAATTGAACAAGATGTAAGTTACCAGTACTTATGGCTTCTTCATGGCTATTCATTATTGGATGGATGTATTAACTTTTTGTTGATTATTTGTATTTGAATTTTATAGATTATATATTTCCTGTTAATCTCTGATGAAGGAGACAACACTCATCTCCGAAACGCATTGGGCATAGGAGTCTGTATCTTTATTTTGCATATCTCCTCAGTATTTATTACCATGTTCAATATTTCATGTATTTTTCTATAATAAATTAAAATCATATTTTTTTTACTTTCATTGTCTTTGGTAGTGCCTTTAAAATCCCACCCCAGGGGCTTTCTTTCTTTTCATTAGTGTTACAAGGTCTCAGGTGTGAATGGTGTGTTAAATTTGGTGTCACCGATCTCGCTCTCTCATACTGGTCATTGGAAGTTCAACATGGCACCTCATGGCAAAGAACTCTCTGAAGATCTGAAAAAAATAATTATTGCTCTACATAAAGATGGCCTAGGCTATATGAAAATTGCCAAGACCCTGAAACTGAGCTGCAGCATGATGACCAAGACCATACAGCGGTTTAACAGGACAGGTTCCACTGAGAACAGGCCTTGCCATGGTCGACCAAAGAAGTTGAGTGCACGTGCTCAGCATCATATCCATTGTCTTTGGGAAATAGACGTATGAGTGCTGCCAGCATTGCCGCAGAGGTTGAAGGGGTAGGGGGTCAGCCTGTCAGTGTTCAGACCAAACACTGCACACTGCATCAAGTTGGTCTGCTGTCATCCCAGAAGGAAGCCTCTTCTTAAATTGATGCACAAGAAAGCCCCCAAACAGTTTGCTGCAGACAAGCAGACTAAGGACATGGATTACTGGAACCTTGTCTGTGGTCTGATGAGACCAAGATAAACGTATTTGGTTCAGATGGTGTCAAGCGTGTGTGGTAGCAACCAGGTGAGGAGTACAAAGACAAGTGTGCCTACAGTCAACCATGGTGGTGGGATTGTCATGGTCTGGAGCTGCATGGTACTGGAGAGCTACAGTTCATTGAGGGTACCATGAATACCAACATGTACTCTGACATACTGAAGCAGAGCATGATCCCCTCCCTTTGGAGACTGGGTCGCAGGGCAGTATTCCAACATGATAAAGACTACAAAAACTCCTTCAAGACGACCACTACCTTGCTAAAGAAGCTGAGGGTAAAGGTGATGGACTGGCCAAGCATGTCTCCAGACCTAAACCCTATTGAGCATCTGTGGGGCATCCTCAAAGGTGGAGGAGCTCTAGCATCCACCAGCTGTGTGATGTCATCATGGAGGAGTGGAAGAGGACTCCAATGGCAACCTGCGAAGCTCTGGTGAACTCCATGCCCGAAATGGTTAAGGGAGTGCTGGAAAATAATGGTGGCCACACAAAATATTGACACTTTGGGCCCAATTTGGACATTATCACTTAGTGGTGTATTCACTTTTGTTGTCAGCGGTTTAGACATGAATGGCTGTATATTGAGTTATTTTGAGGGGACAGCAAATTTACACTGTTATACAAGCTGTATACTCACTACTTTGCATTGTAGCAAAGTGTCATTTCTTCATTGTTGTCGCATGAAAAGATATAAAATATTTTCAAAAATGTGAGGGGTGTACTCACTTTTGTGAGATACTGTATTTGATTGGAGACACTGTTTATTTACTATATCAGCTCTAGATATATTGTATATATAAGGTTTTTGAAGTACATTCACTTTTTTGCACATGGTTTTCCACAAGGTACATACTGGTACAAGCAGCCAATACTATAGCTATATCTCCAACCCTACTTTGGTAGCAGTCACAGTAGAGGCAACAGCCTCACAAACACTCTAATCTCTGTCCATAGTGCAGATTCACCCATCTAATATAATTCGGTCCATGTGTATGGGGCTTAAGACTGGGGTGTGTTGGACCACAGATAGACCATTGCTTTCACACAGGAGCAGCCTATCTGGTTTATCACACCACTGCAGAGAAGACTGTTGCTCCAACACAGAGCATGGAAGTCCTCCCTATACTGTACTGTGGGGAAATCATTTTTTCTGCTGGGGTTTAGTGGCCATTGACAAAAAAAAGGGTGAGATATTTATCTTTTGCTAATGCTCTCTTTGCATCCTGATTATATATTTAACCATTTTGGTTGAAGCTTCAATTGGGCTTCAAAGTGGAACTACACTCACACCTCCACTGGCTGCTGACATCTTCAGTTGGTTTTCTTCCAGGTTTTAATCTTTGGTCATTTTAATTGGCTGGGTTGTGATGATGTCACTCCCATGTATGTGGCAGATGCAGAAATTCCGCAGATCAGTCTACAGTGCAGACAGACAGGTGAAGAAGAGAAAAAGTGTATTTCTTCTGTACTAACAACTCTGTTCCACTTGAACCATCCAATTTTTCAATGACCACGAATGACAGGGATTAGCTAAACTGGCCTTTCATCAATATGCATGTATTATGTGATTGCATAAGAAAACTACAATGATTTGGAATGATTTATTTATTTAAAATTCTGGAAACCAATGGGTGCAGTTGTCAGCTATCTGAAATCAATCAGTTGTCAGCTATCTGAAATCAATCGTAAGCAATACTTAGTAATGCTTGTTCGACTGTATACTGTACGTCCCGCAAACACCCCATTTTGGGCATTACTAAATAAGCCCATATGACTAAACTCTGAGATCAGTGGACATCAGCTGTAATTCTGACAACATGACACTAAAAAAGGGCTTGTGCTTTCTAAGATTTTGTTTGTCAATTTATTTATGACAACATAGTCATGATTTTAATGTGGCGCTGGGTGGAGATGTATTTTCCAGTGTTTTGTATTTCTTTGTAATTCATTTTTTTTGCAAAGCTAAACTGCCTATTCCCCACGTGGTAACTGCATAGGTGTGAGAGTTTTCTTGTTTCAACCAGTGTGTATTTTGTTTGTCAGCTCATGGGTTCGATCATAATCTTATCTGTCAGATGATCTGATCCTTCAAGCATCTAATATAATGTCTCTTTTGTTAAACACTCCAAAATAATCCCTGCAAAACACAAAGCAGGTTTTTCTTTTTATGTTTATTTAACACGTTTATTTTTGATATGTGTTAACTGCAAGTATGCTCTAAAATGACAAATCATTTATTCCAAAAACAATTATTGAAAAGCTAAAGTGTTGTCAGAATCAATTTTATTTTTAAGTTGCAGATATAAGAAGAGCAGCTAGGAATATAAAAATAAGGTTTATAGAAAAGGGAATTTTCTCTCATTTGGACTGCCGTTTTGACAGTTATGCCCCGTACACACGATCGGATTTTCAGACAACAAATGTTGGATGTGAGCTTGTTGGCGGAAAGTCCGACCATATGTGTGCTCCATCGGGCTTTCCGCCAACAAATGTTTGTTAGCAGGTTCTCAATTTTTCCGTCAACAAATTTTTGTTGTCGGCCTTTCCGATCGTGTGTACACAAGTCCGTCGGACAAAAGTCCACGTATGCTCAGAAGCAGAAGCGGTCGGTCTTGTAAACTAGCGTTCGTAATGGAGAATTAACATTCGTGACGTGGCAAATTATGAAATCTCCAAATACAGCGCACAATTCTCTTCTTCTTTAATGGGATAATAATGAAGCTGCTTTGCTGGTGATACTAATGCCGTGTACACACGATTGGACATTCCGACAACAAAATCCTGGATTTATTTCCAACAGATGTTGGCTCAAACTTGTCTTACATACACACGGTCACACAAACAAATGTCAAGAACGCGGTGATGTACAACACGTAAGACGAGCCGAGAAAAATTAAGTTCAATAGCCAGTGCGGCTCTGCTGCTTGATTCTGAGCATGCATGGAATTTTGTGCGTTGGAATTGTGTACACACGATCAGAATTTCCGACAACAGATTTTGTTGTTGGAAAATTTGAGAACCAGCCCTCAAATTTTGTTTGTCGGAAATTCTGACAGAAAATGTCCAATGGAGCCTAAACACGGTTGGAATTTCCGACAACAAGCTCCCATCGAACATTTGTTGTCTGAGATTTCGATCGCGTGTACGCGGCAATGAAGTTATTGCAAACGAAGTTTCAAAGGCTTTTTTTTTCAAGTGATATCAAGAATAATAACAATAGTGCAAAATAAAAAAACGCAAAAAGAAAAGCGCAAATCAACACTCACCAAACTTCTACTAACACGAAATTATCAGAAGGAGCCCAAAGGGTGGCGCTAATGAGCTGAAAAACCACGTAGTATGTCTAGTGCGTCACTACATTCATAATTGTTGGCCAACATTTGTGTGACCGTGTGTATGCAAGACGAGTTGGAGCCAACAACCTTCAAACAAAATTCCACGGTTTTGTTGTCGGAAAGTCCGATCGTGTGTACGGAGCATAAGACTTAACAAAAATCTTTAAAGCTGAACTCCAGGTAAACAGCTAAATACACAGCTGAAATACATATATGGTGTGTGATGGTTTCCCTGCCAAAGCATTTGTATTTCTTTTCATCCAGTCCTGAGATTTACACAGCTCTGCCACACCATACAGACCTTTCTGGTAGGGCTGGAGACCTGATTTTCTTCTTCAGTTACACTTTTGCTTGCAGGTTTCCTTCCCACCCCAACCCTGTGACTCTTTACCATCCTTCTATCAGCATGTTCCTTGCACTGCAGCACAAATGATTGAGCCTTGGTGCTGCTCCTTCCAGTCTGAGTTCTGTTGTACTAATAGAAGGCGATACCACATCAAATTTGGTATCTTCTTTTATATTTGCCTGAAATCTCATTTCTTGAGACCCTAAAATGCAGGGACAATACAAATACCGCCCAAATGACCCATTTTAGGAAAGTAGACAGCCCAATGTATTTAGTAAGAGGCATGGTGAGTTTTTTGAACTTGTAATATTTTTTACACACAGTTGTCATTTTAATGAACTATTTCTCACACACAGCATATGCATACTTGCAAATACACGCCAAAACACATTCTGCTATGCCTCCTGAGTATGGGGATACTAAGTGTGAGTCTTTCTCACAGCTTAGATGCATAGAAGGGTCTGAAATCTAAGGAGCACCTTCAGGTGTACCAGGGACATAAATAATGCATAAATTACACATCTAATTTTTTTTTTTTTTTTTTACACAAAGTTGTTAATTTATAAGATATTTCTAACAAGCAGCATTGATATATTTATGCCCCGTACACACGATCGGACTTTCCAACAACAAAACCGTGGAATTTTGTTCGAAGGTTGTTGGCTCCAACTTGTCTTGCATACACACGGTCACACAAATGTTGGCCAACAATTATGAACGTAGTGATGTACTAGACATACTACTTGGTTTTTAAGCTATTTAGCGCCACCCTTTGGCCTCCTTCTGCTAATTTCATGTTAGTAGAAGTTTGGTGAGTGTTGATTCGTGCTTTTCTTTTCGCATTTTTCATTTCTCGCTTTTCAGTTTGTTTCTGAACGGCCGTTCGTCAACCAGACATCGGAGGAGATAACATGTTATTTAATGTTGGCCTTGGAGTTATTGCTTTGACATTATGTTTTTGGTTGAATAATGATTTGATTTGGTATATTTTCTATATTTTTGGATGCATAGAATGCACTTTTTGGTTAAGTTCTATTGGCAGATAGCATGTCTAATTGTATTTGTTTTATTTTTTTAATGCATATTAAAAAAAATTGTGTAGAATAATACTTGGCTATGTGTTTTACTTCAAATGAGAGTTTGGGAGTAGGCAGTTACATTTTAAAAATACAATGTAAAATTGACAAGGGACACCAACATAGTTGTATCTTTGATTTTAAAAACTTCGGAATAATGGTGTTGTGGTAACTTGCCCAAATAAAAAAAAAAAAACATAATAATATTATTCTTGATATCACTAGAACAAAAAAGCCTTTGAAAATTTGTTTGCAATAATCCATCAGTATCACCAGCAAAGCAGCTTCATTATTATCCCATTAAAGAAGAAGAGAAATGTGCGCTGCATTTGGAGAATTTATAATTTGCCACGTCACAAATGTTAATTCTCCATTACAAACGCTAGATTGCAAGACTGACCTCTTCTGCTTCCGAGCATGCGTGTTTGTACTTTGGACTTTTGTCCGTTGGACATGTGTACACACGATCAGAAAGTCCAACAACAAATGTCCGATGGAGCATACACACAGTCAGACTTACCTCCAACAAGCTCACATCCAACATTTGTTGTCGGAATACCGTAGCATTAGAATTACACCCCAAAACACAATCTGCTACTTCTCCTGAGTATGGCGATACCACATGTGTGAGACTTTTTCATAGCCTAGGTACACAGAGGGGCCCAAAATCCCAAAAGCACCTTCAGGCTTTCTAGGGGCATAAATTGGAGCACCAGGACAGGAGAAACATCCACCAAATGACTCAATTTTGGAGAGTAAACACCCCAAGGTATTTTTATCAGACATGAGCAGTCTTTTGAAGACTTCATTTTTTTGCCACAAGATTTTGGAAAATGTAGAAAGAAAATGAAAATATATTTTTTTACACAAAGCTGTGTAATAAGCAGTATAATAAGATATTGTTCACACATAGCACAGGTAAACTAATGCCCTGTACACACGATAGGATTTTCCGACAACAAATGTTGGATGTGAGCTTGTTGTCCGACCGTGTGTATGCTCCATAGAACATTTGTTGTCGGAATTTCCACCAACAAATGTTTGAGAGCGGGTTCTCAAATTTTCCGACAATAAAACTTGAAATTCCAAGCGTGTGTGCACAATTCCGATGCACAAAAGTCCATGCATGCTCGGAATCAAGCAGAAGAACCGCACTGGCTATTGATCTACGTCACCGCGTTCTTGACGTTCGGAATTTCCAACAACATTTGTGTGACCGTGTGTATGCAAGACAAGTTTGAGCCAACATCCTTCAGAAAAAAATCCACGGTTTTGCATTAGGATTACACTCCATCATACATTCTGCTACTCTTCCCAAGTAAGGGGATACAACCTGTGTGAGATTTTTAACAGCCTAGCCACACAGAGAGCTCAACATCCAAGAAGTAGCTCAACCTCTTCCAGGCTGGGCCAATTCTGGCATTTCTCTCCTACATGTATAAAACATATTTTTTTGCTAGAAAACTACTTGGAACCCTCAAACTTTAAATATTTTTTTAAGCAAAGGCCCTATAGAATAAAATAGTGGGTGTTGTATATTTTTATGTCAGACAGTATTTGCGCAGTAGTTTCTCAAATGCAATGTTTTTGGGAAAAAATACACTTGCCGGCCGCCGCACGCCGATATACGTCGACACAATGGCAGCGGTGGGCAAATGGGCGTACCTGTATGTCCCCTTTAAAAGTCGGGGCTAGCAGGCGCGCGCCCGCCGAGTACAGCTTCACCGTGCCTGCGAGACCAGCGAACTCTATGTCCGCCGGTCTCCCGGCGATTGTGTCATGGAGCCTCAGAATGGGGAAGTGCCTATGTAAACAAGGCATTTCCCCGTTCTGTCTTGTGTCGTGACAGAGATCACTACTCTCTGTCATCTAGAGCAGTGATTGCTGTCATGTAAGTTGAAGCGCATCCCCCCCCACAGTTAGAATCACTCCCTAGGACACACTTAACCCCTTCATCGCCCCCTACTGGTTAACCCCTTCACTGCCAATGTCATTTACACAGTAATCAATGCATTTTTATAGTACTGATCGCTGTATAAATGACAATGTTCCCAAAATAGCGTCAAAAGTGTTCAATGTGTCCGCCATAATTTCGCAGTCCCGATAAAAATCACACATTAACGGCATTACTAATAAAAAAAAAATATAATAATAAAAATGCCATAAAACTATCCCCTATTTTGTAGACGCTATAACTTTTGCGCAAACCAATCAATAAACGCTTATTGCAAATTTTTTTACCAAAAATATGTAGAAACATACGTATCGGCCTAAACTGAGGAAAAAATATTTTTTTTTATATATTTTTGGGGGATATTTATTATAGTAAAAAGTAAAAAATATTGTGTTTTTTTCAAAATTGTTGCTCTTTTTTTGTTTATAACGCAAAAAATAAAAACTGCAGAGGTGATCAAATATCACCAAAAGAAAGCTCTATTTGTGGGAGAAAACAGATGTCAAGTTTGTGTGAGTGCAACGTCGCACGACTACGCAATTGTCAGTTAAAGCGACGCAGTGCCGAATCGCAAAAAGTGCTCTGGTCAGGAAGGGGGTAAAATCTTCTGGGGCTGAAGCTTTTAATGAATTTAATGCACAAAGTCACAATATAATACCTTATGATTTTTGGTAAAATATAAAAAATGATGTTACACCACGTAAATAGATAGCAAACATGTCACACATGACATAAGTGACACTTTAAAAGCCTTTACAGGTTACCAGTTTGGGTTTATGCAGGAGGTAGGGTGTTAGAATTATTGCTCTCACTCTGATATTCATGGTGATACCTGACATGTGTGATGCGAGAGGCCTTTACATATATACATGCGGGACCGGCGCAACGCGTTCACATTTGTGCACAAGCACAGGCAGACGGGGGGCACTCTAAACATTTTTATTTTATTATTTATTTTATTTAAAGAAAAACATTTTTACTCTGTCGCTTACATTTTTTTTTTATCAACTTTATTGCATGGGCCATGACAGGTCCTCATTATGGAGAGATCTGGGGTCTATTGGACCCCAGTCCTCTCCTCTGGCCTCCAACGCAACCAATTAGACACAAATTGGTCTGAACGACTGCTTTCCTGGCCAGTAACAGCTAGGTAAAGAGAGAACCGAAATCGGAAGCGACTAAATCCTCATTGCTTCTGATTTCTGACATGATGTTACTCCTTCCACTGTGTGCCTGGAGCCAAATGCTGCCGGTCATTTCCTTACTGGGCTGCTCAATTGTTTAGGAGAACCCAATAAAGGCAGCGGTGGAAAGGGAGGGCCCCTTCCGCTGCCTGTAAAAGTAATTGGAGTGGCTCTTTAGCCACTCTGATTACTTTTACCAGCTTCGGAATTGCTGGTACTGGTACGTTGCTTGACAGAAAGCGGTTATGATGTTCTAGGGGTATAAATTACACATTTAATTTCCTGACTGTCTATCACATTTTTGGAGGCCCTGGAGAACCAGGACAGTGGAAACAATTGGGGACACTGGCTCTGTTGATACTAGTACTGATATGGATCAGGATGCTGGTATGGGGCATGGCGGTAATCAGGACTTTGGTATGAGGTATGGCGGTGATCAGGGGAGCTGGTATGGTGTATGGTGGTGTTAAGGGTGCTGGTATGGGTTAAAGCAATGATCAGGGTGCTGGTGTGGGTTATGGCAGTGATCAGAATGTTGGTATGAGGTATGGCGGTGCTCAGGATGCTGGTATGGTATATGGCGGTGATCATGGCACTGGTATGGGTTATGGTGGTGATCAAGACGCTGGTATGGGGTATGGTGGTGATCTTGATGCTGGTATGGGTTATTGCAATGATCAGGGAGCTGGTATGGGTTATGGCAGTGATCAGAATGTTGGTATGAGGTATGGTGGTGCTCAGGACACTGATATGGTGTATGGCAGTGATCAGGGCACTGGTTTGGGTTATGGTGGTAATCAAGACGCTGGTATGGGGTATGGTGGTGATCTTAAAGCTGGTATGGTGGTGATCAGAGCACTGGTAAGATGTATGGTGGTGATCAGGATGCTGGTATGGCGGTGATCAGGTGGATGGTATAGAGTATGGCGGTGATCTTGACGCTTGCATGGGACATGGCGGTGATCAGGGTGCTGGTATGGGGTATAAAGGTGATCAGGACATTGGTATGAGGTATGGTGGTGATCAGGATAGTAGTATAGTGTATGGCAGTGACCGGGTGCTGGTATGGATTATAGTGGTGATCAGGCTGTTGTTATGAGGTATGGTGGTGATCAGGACACTGGTATGATGAATGGCTGTGTTCAGAACGCTGGTATGGTGTATGGCAGTGATCAGGGCACTGGTTTGGGTTATGGTGGTGATCAAAACGCTGGTATGGGGTATGGTGGTGATCTTGATGCTGGTATGGTGGTGATCAGAGCACTGGTAAGATGTATTGTGGTGATCAGGACTCTGGTATGGCAGTGATCAGGACATTGGTATGAGGTATGGTGGTGATCAGGATGCTAGTATGGTGTATGGCAGTGACCGGGTGCTGGTATGGGTTAAGGTGGTGATCAGGAAGCTGATATAGGGTATGGCAATAATCAGGTTGTTGGTATGACGTAGTGGTGATCAGGATGCTGGTATGGCATATGACAGTGATCATGATGCTGGTATGGGGCATGGCAGTGATCATGGTGCTGGTATGGCATATTGTGGTGATCAGGACACTGATATGAGGTATGGCGGTGATCAAGGTGCTGGTATGGCGAATGACAGTGATCGTGGCACTGGTATGGCGCATGGTGATGATCAGGATGTTGGTATGGGGTATGGCGGTGATCATGGCGCTGGTATAGCAGTGACCAGGATTTTGTTATGGTGCATTGTGGTGTAACTGTAGCACTGGTGACACTGGGACAGGTGCAGTAGTCTGGCTGTATTGTTTATTGATACTACACTTGGGACAGTGATCAGGGACACTGGGGCAGTGATCAGGAACACTGGGGCAGTGATCAGGAACAATGGGGCAGGCTGGCACTGCAGTCTGCGAGTGTACATGCAGTCTAACAGGCTACTGTACACTGACAGACTATGGCATTGGTTCTCTCTGCTCTCACAGCCGATCTGTGTGAGAGAGGAGAGAACCAATGTTTAAATTTGGTTTCCATTGAATACCCATTAATGTGATCTGCTATGTCTGGTGCACACAGGCATCCCTGAGCTCCCGGGTGTTGCAGGAATAAAAATCGCTCTATCTATGGCTGACTTTAGGTCTCTCAGACTCTTGTCTTAACCGCAGACAATACAAGAAGCTACCAGGTGCAAATTAATTGACCTGGTCCAGTTCTATTCTGTAGTTGTACAATACATTCAGTTCAACAGTGTACTTCTGTGTGTATATTATATATATATATATATATATATATATATATATATATATATTTATTTATTTATTTATTTTTTTTTTTTCATTTAATGCAATTTTAATACATGGCATGCAGGCCCGGGCTGGCCATAGGGCACACCGTGCACTTGCCCGGTCGGCTGGGGCTGCCGGGCTACATGTCTTTGTGGGGCCAAGGCAGCTGAGCTGCTCTTTGAGCCCCCGCCGCTTACCTCACCTCTCTGCCATTTCAGGGGACTATAGGTCATGTTACCTGTGACCAGGGCTGTCTTTAATATTGACTGGACCCTGGGCAAACATTTTCTTGGGCCCCCTCTTCCATGCAATTTCGCTCTCCACATGCTTTGAGGCATGCAATAAATAGCAGCTAGACTCAAAATCAGTTTACTGAATCAGATCAGGCAGCGATTGTGATTGTTTGGCAGAGATTACAGTTTATCATTACTGCTCACTGACTGGCTGCTAGAGGTTACAGCACATTATGGCTCACTGTTTACTTTCTAGAGGTTACAGCATATGACTTCTGCTTGTTAATTGGTTGCTAGAGATTACTATACATCAATACTGCTCACTAATTGGTAGAGGTTACTGGACATCTAAAACACTCACTAATTAGTTGCTAGAGGTTACTGCACATTATTACTGCTCACCGATTGGTCCCTAGAGGTTACTGCATATGCTTACCGCTCAATGATTGGTTGCACAAGGTTAGTGCACAGCATTGCTGCTCACTGATTGGTTGCTAAAGGTTACAGCACATCATCTCCTCACTGCCTGCACACCATGGACTGGGGAGGTGAGGGGACCCATCAATAGACAGAAAACTCCTAGGTATCCTAGGACTCCTGGGATCAGTGGCAATGCTGGAGGGGGGTGATTAGTGGCAATGCTGGGGGGTTGATGGGATCAGTGGCAATGGTGGGGGGATGGGATTAGTTAGGAGGCAGTACACTGTGACAAATTCTGAATCATATAGAGCACAGCTGGAAATCTTTGGCAAGTATATATTGGGGGATTTTACCAATGTAATTGGGAATTTACAATGACCACCAATGCGAGGGGGATTTACACTGACCATCAATATGAGGGGGAATTTGCACTGACCACCGTGTAACAGGGGATTTTACGCCACCCACCAATAAAAAAAAAGAGGGATTTTTACACTGACACCAAGGTAATAAGAGCATTTACACCAACCACCAGTGTAACAGAGAATATACAATGACCTCTATGCAAGGGGGAATTTACACTGACAACCATTGTCAAGGAGATTTGTACTGACCACCAATGTAATGTGACACTTCTACACCGACCCCCAATGTTAGGGGAGATTTACACTGACCACCAATGTTAAGGGGGATTTACACTGACCACCAATGTTAGGGGGGATTTACACTGACCACCAATGTTAGAGGGGAATTTACACTGACCACCAATGTTAGAGGGGGATTTACACTGACCACCAATGTTAGAGGGGGATTTACACTGACCACCAATGTTAGGGAGGGATTTAAACTGACCACCAGAGTAAGGGCAATTCTGCACTTACCATCAATGTAAAGGGAAATGTACACTAATCACCAATGTTATGAAGAATTTACACTGACAACCAAAGTAATCAGGGATTTTACATCAACAGCCAGTAAAGGGGGATTTCTACACTGCCCACCAATGTAAGGGGGACTTACACTCACCACCAGTTTAAAGGGGGCTTCTACATGGACTACTAATCTAAGGGAGGAAAAAAATTGTGAAGGAAAATACTGCGCCACCACACTCAATAAATGAGCTGCTGACACTGCAATTAGACAAATTGTGCAAAGAGAGTGGTAAAGATTTAAATGCAGCGCTAAGTAACTAGTGACATGTAACAATACAAACATACGAGTGACAGTGCACAATCAAACATCCATTAAAGGAATTGCCTATAAAGCAAGGCTAGTATGCAAAATAGTAAGACAACATAATATATATATATATATATATATATATATATATATATATATATATATAAAAACATGTTAAGAACCATAATATCCATTAAACTGCATCAAAAGACACTTGGATGAGTCCAAAGTGAAAAAAAGAAAAATTTCAAACTGTGCAAGATAAGTAAATATTCAGACTTCCAGCCAAAGACGACCAACAGAGGTATGTGCTCTATTCAGCAGAGAAACAAATTCACCATGTATTGTGCTACCGCCACCAGTGAAGGTAATAGGGTGCTCTTACCAAATGGTGTGGGCTACCTGCCAGCACCAGAGAGCCGAACAAGCAAAACTGATAGGGTCTTTAGAATCACAGGAACCAACATGTGGGTTGTACAGCAGTGCAGATTTGGCAATCAAACTTTCCAGGATCAGCATCAATAAAGTGTAACATTCCAAGCTTAAGCTATAGAGACTCATCGGCTCCACCAATCAACAGGAAGGAGTCATACAGGAAAAAAAGATTGCCACATAGCATAAAATCCTTGGCTAAAAATGTATTGAATAAAGTATTGCACTTACAGCAATGTATATAAAAATAGGCCTTTGTAAAATGTGATCACAAGAAGAAGAACGCGGTGTTGTGCAGCATGGTACGTCCCGATGCGTTTCGTCTACAAGACATCAACTTAGACTAAACGCGTCGAGACATACCGCGCTGGCTCCACAACATGATGGTGAATTTGTTTCTCTGCTGAATCGACCACATACCTCTGTTGGTCATCTTTGGCTGTAAGTCTGAATATTTACTTATCTTCACAGTTTGAAAAAATTTCTCTTTTGTCACCATGGACTTATTCAAGTGTCTTTTGACGCAGTTTAATGGACATTATGGTTGTCAACATGTTTATATATATGTTGTCTTACTATTTTGCATTCTAGTCTTGCTTTATAGGCAATTCCATTAATGGATGTTTGATTGTGCACTGTCACTCATATGTTTGTATTATTACACATCACTAGTTACTTAGCGCTGCACTTAAATCCTTACCAATGTAAGGGAGGATTCTAAACTGACCACAAATGCAAGTTTGGATTTTTTTAAAGATTACGCTGACGACTAATGTAATATGAGTATTCACAGTAACCACTAGGGATGAGCTTCGAGTTTGAGTCGAACCCATGTTCGACTCGAACATCACATGTTCGACCGTTCGTCGAATTTTGAACGTTATGGGCCTTTCGCACGGCTTTGCAGTACATTGCTGGCTGATGATTGGCCAAGCATGCACTATGACCCACATGCTTGTCCAATCACAGCGTCTGTACAGAGAGCCGTAATTGGCCAAAGCCAGGGTGGCTTTGGCCAATTATGGCTCAGGGGGTTTAGTACATGCCCCACACTATATAAGGCCGCCTACGTGGCGGCCTTGTGTAGTGTGTTGCGACGGCGGTGGAGAGATAGACAGAGAGACAGTGTCATTTGATTTAAAGTGGAGTTCCACCCAAAAATGGAACTTCCACTTTTTGGATTCCTCCCCCCCTCCAGTGTCACATTTGGCTCCTTTCAGAGTAGGCAGGCGAGTCAGTTAGCTGCACTTACAGTGTATTGTGTATATATATGCATCCTAGGTGTTGTGTGTATATATGTGTGTGTATATATATATATATATATATACATATATACACACAGTATATATATATATACACTGTATTCAGTTTAGCTAGATCCGTTCCTGTTTTATCTTCCTACTGACAGGCAGGCAGGTGTTTTTACAGTATTTACAGCTACCTAAAGAAAATTGCTGGTGTTCTTCTGATCCTATTAGTCCTATTAGCTACAGTATTTACAGTTAGTGTAGTGCATCCTCTGCACAGTGTGCACCTAAAGCTACCTGAAGAAAATTGGTGGTGTTCTTCTGATCCTATTAGTACTGCAGGCAGCTGCAGTATTTACAAGTTAGTGTGGTGCGTCCTCTGCACAGTGTGCACCTAAAGCTACCTGAAGAAAATTGGTGGTGTTCTTCTAAACCTATTAGTACTGCAGGCAGCTGCAGAATTTACAGTTAGTGTAGTGCATCCTCTGCACAGTGTGCACCTAAAGCTAGCTGAAGAAAATTGGTTGTGTTCTTCTGATCCTATTAGTACCGCAGGCAGCTGCAGTATTTACAGTTAGTGTAGTGTGTCCTCTGCACAGTGTGCACCTAAAGCTACCTGAAGACAATTGCTGTTGTTCTGTTCCTATTAATACCACAGGCAGGTACAGTATTTACAGTTAGCGTACTGTGTCCTCTGCACAGTGTACTCCTAAAGTTACCTGAAGAAAATTGGTGGTGTTCTTCTGATCCTATTAGTACCACAAGCAGGCAGCTACAGTATTTACAGCTAGTGTACTGTGTCCTCTGCACAGTGTGTACCTAAAGCTACCTGAAGACAATTGCTGTTGTTCTGATCCTATTAATATCACAGGCAGGCAGCTACAGTATTTACAGTTAGTGTACTATGTCCTCTGCACAGTGTGCACCTAAAGCTACCTGAAGACAATTGCTGTTCTGATCCTATTAATACCACAAGCAGGCAGCTACAGTATTTACAGTTAGTGTACTGCGTCCTCTACACAGTGTGCACCTAAAGCTACCTGAAGACAATTGCTGTTGTTCTGATCCTATTAATACCACAGGCAGGCAGCTACAGTATTTACAGTTAGTGTACTGCGTCCTCTGCACAGTGTGCACCTAAAGCTACCTGAAGACAATTGCTGTTGTTCTGATCCTATTAATATCACAGGCAGGCAGCTACAGTATTTACAGTTAGTGTAGTGCGTCCTCTGCACAGTGTGCACCTAAAGCTACCTGAAGAAAATTGGTGGTGTTCTTCTGATCCTATTAGTACTGCAGGCAGCTGCAGTATTTACAAGTTAGTGTGGTGCGTCCTCTGCACAGTGTGCACCTAAAGCTACCTGAAGAAAATTGGTGGTGTTCTTCTAAACCTATTAGTACTGCAGGCAGCTGCAGAATTTACAGTTAGTGTAGTGCATCCTCTGCACAGTGTGCACCTAAAGCTAGCTGAAGAAAATTGGTTGTGTTCTTCTGATCCTATTAGTACCGCAGGCAGCTGCAGTATTTACAGTTAGTGTAGTGTGTCCTCTGCACAGTGTGCACCTAAAGCTACCTGAAGACAATTGCTGTTGTTCTGTTCCTATTAATACCACAGGCAGGTACAGTATTTACAGTTAGCGTACTGTGTCCTCTGCACAGTGTACTCCTAAAGTTACCTGAAGAAAATTGGTGGTGTTCTTCTGATCCTATTAGTACCACAAGCAGGCAGCTACAGTATTTACAGCTAGTGTACTGTGTCCTCTGCACAGTGTGTACCTAAAGCTACCTGAAGACAATTGCTGTTGTTCTGATCCTATTAATATCACAGGCAGGCAGCTACAGTATTTACAGTTAGTGTACTATGTCCTCTGCACAGTGTGCACCTAAAGCTACCTGAAGACAATTGCTGTTCTGATCCTATTAATACCACAAGCAGGCAGCTACAGTATTTACAGTTAGTGTACTGCGTCCTCTACACAGTGTGCACCTAAAGCTACCTGAAGACAATTGCTGTTGTTCTGATCCTATTAATACCACAGGCAGGCAGCTACAGTATTTACAGTTAGTGTACTGCGTCCTCTGCACAGTGTGCACCTAAAGCTACCTGAAGACAATTGCTGTTGTTCTGATCCTATTAATACCACTGGCAGGCAGCTGCAGTATTTACAGTTAGTGTACTGTGTCCTCTGCACAGTGTGCACCTAAAGCTACCTGAAGACAATTGCTGGTGTTCTCATACTAATAATACTACAGGCAGGCAGTTGGTTCTGCTTGCTGCAGTATCAGTATATATACACATCCCAGCTTTGTGCAGCTACATCTCACTGCAGGCCATTAGTATGTCTGGAAGGCCAACAAGGAGAGGCAGACAGTCACAAGCCAATAAAAGAGGGTAAGCAGGCTCTGTGTCTAGAGGCAACAGTGCTGGTCATGGAGACGATGCATCCTCATCAGCACGTGGCCGTGGGACACGCTTGTCCTTTTTTTGGGCAGCTGGCCGTGTTGAGCCGCAACATGCTGAAGACTTGGTAGAGTGGATGACCAAGCCGTCCTCATCCTCTCTCACCCAGGCTCAGGGTACTTTGTCTGGCAAAGCAGCTGCCAACGCGGCCTCTTCCCTCGGATCAATGACATCAGTCACTCCTTCCCTAGCCCCACCATGTCCTCCTGAGGAGTCCCCTGAACTGTTTGACCACAGTGTTGGGTACATGCTTCAGGAGGATGCCCAGCGTTTTGAAGGCTCCGCTGATGGTACCCAACTAGAGGAAGGCAGTAACGTGAGCCCAGAGAGAGGGGCTGCCCAAGAAGAACAGCAATTTGGCAGTCATGTTCCCCCAGCTGCAGCATACTGCCAGCTTTGCTCCAGTGATGAGGAGGGAGGGGATGATAAGGTCACTGACTCCACGTGGGTGCCTGATAGGAGAGAGGAGGAGGAGGAGGCACATCTCCAACGAGGCAGGATGCCCTCCAGGGGCCAGCTTAAGGGCAGCTTACCGACTGCATAACACCGCAGAGCTCCGCATGTGCAGGGAGCTGCTGTCTCTGCGCGTTATTCCAAAAGTTCTTTGGTGTGGGCCTTTTTGAGACGAGTGCATCAGATCCCACCGCTGCTATTTGCAACATATGTCTCAAGCGTATCTCGCGTGGCCAAAATATCACCCACTTGGGCACCACATGCTTGATCAGACATATGTCGAAATGCCATGCAGTTTGTTGGCAAGTGTACCTAAAAGACCCACACCAAAGAACAAAGCAGACCTCTCCTTGCTCCTCATCAGCTGGGATCTCCAACCCCACTATAGCTTCAGTCCTCTCTGAAACCTGCACTGAGAGGAATGAAGGTGTAGAATTAGGTGTGTCACAGTCAAGTACATGCGGGCAATCTGCTCTCGGTACACAGACGTCAGATTGTAATTTCCCTGCCCCAGCTGCTGCACCGCCGAAAGAAGTTCGCTCCCAGCCATCCACATGCCCAGCAGTTGAATGCTAGCTTGGCTAAATTGCTAGCACTTCAACTGCTGCCTTTTCAGTTGGTAGACTTTGCCCCCTTCCTTGAGTTTGTGGAATGTGCGGTTACTCAGTGGCAGGTTCCCAAATGCCAATTTTTCTCACGGAAGGCGATTCCGGCTCTCTACCAGCATGTGGAAGGCAATGTCTTGGCCTTGCTGGACAGGGCGGTCAGTGGTAAGGTGCATATTACCGCTGACTCATGGTCCAGCAGGCATGGACAGGGATGGTACCTATCTTTCACCGCGCACTGGGTGACTTTTCTGGCAGCTGGGAAGGATGCAGGACAGGGTGCGGTAGTGTTGGAGGTTGTTCCGCCACCACGCCTCCAAAATTCTACTAGTGGTGATTCTGCCACACCTCTCTCCTCCACCCCCTCCTCTTCTTCTTCCTCCATGGCCTCTTCCTGTGCTGATTTGTCCTCGGAACCAGCGGTGCTCCGTAGGCGTTCAAGGGGCTACGCAAGCACGCAGGCAAAAAGATGCCATGCGGTGCTTGAGCTGGTGTGCTTGGGGGACAGGAGCCACACTGGGGCAGAGATTCTGTCAGCTCTGCAGGGGCAGGTTCAGAAGTGGCTGAGGCCATGTCAGCTTAAGGCAGGAATTGTGGTTTGCGACAATGGCACCAACCTCCTCTCCACCCTCCGACAGGGACAACTGACCCATGTGCCCTGTTTGGCTCATGTCCTTAACTTGGTGGTGCAGTGGTTCTTGGGCAGGTACCCAGGCTTACAGGATGTCCTGAGGCAGGCCAGTAGAGTCTGTGTGCATTTCCGCAGGTCATATAATGCCAGTGCTCGGTTTGCTGTCCTCCAAAAGGAATTCAACCTGCCCAAGAACCGCCTAATCTGTGACATGCCCACCAGGTGGAACTCAACGTTGGCCATGCTGCAGCGGCTGCACACGCAGCAGAGGGCCATCAATAAATACCTATGTGACTATGGCACCAGGACAGGGTGAGTGGAGCTTGTTTTTTTTCCCCACGCCAGTGGGCTATGATCAGGGATGCATGCACTGTCCTGTCACTATTTGAGGAGGCCACGAGGATGGTGAGCAGTGACAGTGCATGCATCAGTGACACTGTCCCTCTTGTCCACCTGTTGGAGCACACGCTGCGTGGAATAATGGACAGGGCACTTGAGGCAGAACAGAGGGAGGAAGAGGAAGACTTCCTTACCTCTCAAGGCCCCCTTTATCCAGACAGTGTTCCTGCGTGCCCGTCGATCACACAGGAAGAGGATGAGGAGGAGGAGGAGGATTGTGTCAACATGGAGGTGAAGCCTGGAACTCAGCATCAGCAGCAGTCTTCAAGGGATCATTTACAGTCCGAAGAAACGCATGGACTTGTACGTGGCTGGGAGGAGGAGGCTGCAGATCATGTCATCCTTAGTGACCCAGAGGACTCTGGGCCGAATGCCTCAGCAAACCTACGCTGCATGGCCGCCCTGATCCTGCAAAGCCTGCGGAAGGATCCTCCTATTCATGGTATCAAGGGGAGGGACGATTACTGGCTGGCAACCCTCCTTGATCCACGTTACAAGGGTAAGGTTGCGGACCTTATCTTGTCGTCACAGAGGGAGCAGAGGATGAAACATCTTCGGGAGGCCTTGCAGAAAGGTTTGTGCAACGCGTTTCCAGAGCCTGGGAGATTACAATTTCCTGGTCCTCCTGGACAACGTGTTTCTGAGGCTTCGGTCAGTCACAGAAGGAGTGGTGGAAAAGGTGTTCGTCTGACCGATGCGTTCAGACAATTTTTTAGTCCACAGCCCCAAGGTCTGATCAGTTCCAGCAACCATCACCAGCGTCTGATTCACATGGTGCAGGATTACAGTACCTGACCGCGAGATTGTGTTTCCAGCGCGATACCATCGCGCTGGTTCTCGGCGACAGGGTACTGTGAATGTCGCGCTGGCTCGCTCATCGGGAAAGGAAAACTTTGTTTTCCTTCCGCGATGAGTGACAGGCAGCGCTGACAGCTGTCTGGTATGAATCCTGAGGCGGGAACACCGCGCCAAATTTTCAATGAAAAAACCGGCGTGGGTTCCCCCCTCGGAGGCATACCAGGCCCTTAGGTCTGGCATGGATTGTAAGGGGAACCCCCTATGCCGAAAAATCGGCGTGGGGGTCCCCCCCAAATCCATACCAGACCCTTATCCGAGCATGCAGCCCGGCCGGCCAGGAAAGGGGGTGGGGACGAGCGAGCGGCCCCCCCCCCTCCTGAGCCGTACCAGGCCGCATGCCCTCAACATGGGGGGTGGGTGCCTTGGGGGAGGGGGGCGCCCTGCGGCCCCCCCACCCCAAAGCACCTTGTCCCCATGTTGATGAGGACAAGGGCCTCTTCCCGACAACCCTGGCCGTTGGTTGTCGGGGTCTGCGGGCGGGGGCTTATCGGAATCCGGGAGCCCCCCTTAATAAGGGGGCCCCCAGATCCCGGCCCCCCACCCTGTGTGAATGAGTTTGGGGTACATGGTACCCCTACCCATTCACCTAGGGAAAAGTGTCAATGTAAAAAAAAACACACTACACAGGTTTTAAGAATAATTTATTAGTCAGCTCCGGGGGTCTTCTTCCGACTTCGGGGGGTCCCCTTCCGACTTCTCCCGGTGTTCGGCCTCTTCTCCCGGTGTTCGGCCTCTTCTCCCGGGCCCCACCGCTATCTTCTTCCAGCTCTATTGCCAGCGAGGGGCCCGGTCTGCTGCCGCTGTCTTGTCGCCGCTGTCTTGTCGCCGCTGTCTCGCCGTCGCTGTCTTGCCGCTTCTTCTCTTCTTCTCTTCTTTTCTTCTTCCTCGATGTTGACACGACGCTCTCTCCGACTCGAATGCTGTGTGCGAGCTGCGGAGCCATTTATATAGGCGGTAACCCCGCCCCCTTACGACGTCATGGTCCCAGCATGCGCAGGGACTCTGGCGTCATAAGGGGGCGTGACCCCAGAGTCCCTGCGCATGCTGGGACCATGACGTCGTAAGGGGGCGGGGTTACCGCCTATATAAATGGCTCCGCAGCTCGCACACAGCATTCGAGTCGGAGAGAGCGTCGTGTCAACATCGGGGAAGAAGAAAAGAAGAGAAGAAGCGGCAAGACAGCGGCGGCGAGACAGCGGCGGCGAGACAGCGGCGACAAGACAGCGGCAGCAGACCGGGCCCCTCGCTGGCAATAGAGCTGGAAGAAGATAGCGGTGGGGCCCGGGAGAAGAGGCCGAACACCGGGAGAAGAGGCCGAACACCGGGAGAAGTCGGAAGGGGACCCCCCCGAAGTCGGAAGAAGACCCCCGGAGCTGACTAATAAATTATTCTTAAAACCTGTGTAGTGTGTTTTTTTTTACATTGACACTTTTCCCTAGGTGAATGGGTAGGGGTACCATGTACCCCAAACTCATTCACACAGGGTGGGGGGCCGGGATCTGGGGGCCCCCTTATTAAGGGGGGCTCCCGGATTCCGATAAGCCCCCCGCCCGCAGACCCCGACAACCAACGGCCAGGGTTGTCGGGAAGAGGCCCTTGTCCTCATCAACATGGGGACAAGGTGCTTTGGGGTGGGGGGGCCGCAGGGCGCCCCCCTCCCCCAAGGCACCCACCCCCCCATGTTGAGGGCATGCGGCCTGGTACGGCTCAGGAGGGGGGGGGGCGCTCGCTCGTCCCCACCCCCCTTCCTGGCCGGCCGGGCTGCATGCTCGGATAAGGGTCTGGTATGGATTTGGGGGGGACCCCCACGCCGATTTTTCGGCATAGGGGGTTCCCCTTACAATCCATGCCAGACCTAAGGGCCTGGTATGCCCCCCGAGGGGGGAACCCACGCCGGTTTTTTCATTGAAAATTTGGCGCGGTGTTCCCGCCTCAGGATTCATACCAGACAGCTGTCAGCGCTGCCTGTCACTCATCGCGGAAGGAAAACAACGTTTTCCTTTCCCGATGAGTGAGCCATCTCGGCGCTGGCCCCTGCGACGGGGCTCGTAGGTGTCAAATCTCGCCGAGAAGTGCGGCGAGATTGACACAATATCGCGGTCACCTACTGTACCTAGGGGCAAGATCAGACTTGGACACCTTTCCCACCGAAAATCCTCTGGGTTACTGGGTCTTGAGGATGGATTACTGGCCAGAGCTTGCACAGTATGCGATTGAGCTACTGGCCTGTCCTGCATCCAGCGTTCTTTCGGAACGCACATTCAGTGCTGCTGGAGGCTTTGTAACCAATCACAGGGTGCGCCTGTCCACCTAATCGGTCGATCGGCTGACCTTCATAACAATGAATCAGTCTTGGATCACCAGCTACCAAGCACCTGCTGCTGATGTAACCGATTGATTTTTTTTTAAATGTGAGATCCCCTCAAGACTGCCTATGCTGATGCTGAGTGACTATCCTGTTATGCTGAGTCACAATCCTCTTTCTCTTCAATTTTCATGCTGATAGATTGAAAGAACATTTTTGGTTCTGGGCACCGCCGCCAGTGCCCAAGGCCCAATTTTTCAGCCCCTGTTTAACAGGGGCGTATAATTACAATTTTTGATGCAATAATTTGCAGCAGGGCTCATTCCTACGCTCCAAATAGAGTATCTGTGAGGGGTTGCAGTGTTGTGGCACCAGCACCTGTGCCCAAGGCCCAAATTTTCAGCCCCTATTTAACAGGGGCGTATAATTACAATTTTTGATGCAATACTTTGCAGCAGGGCTCATTCCTGCGCTCCAACTATAGCATCTGTGAGGGGTTGCAGTGTTGTGGCACCAGTGCCTAAGGCCCAATTTTTCTGCCCCTATTCAACAGGGACATGCAATTACAATTCTTGATCTAATATTTCACAGCAGGGCCCATTCCTGCGCCCACCAAGAGTAACTGTGAGGGCTTACAGTGTTGTGGCAACACCACCACCACCACCACCACCAAAAGCCCAATTTTTCTGCCCCTGTTCAACAGGTGCATGTAATTACAATTCTTGACATAATATTTCACAGCAGGGCCCATTCCAGTGCCCACCAAGAGTAACTGTGGGGACTTACAGTGTTGTGGCACCAGCACCACCACCACCAAAGGCCCAATATTTCTACCACTGTTCAACAATGGCATGTAATTACAATTCTTGATCTAATATTTCACAGCACGACCTGTTCCTGCGCCCACCAAGAGTAACTGAGGGCTTACAGTGTTGTGGCAACACCAACACCTAAGTCCCCAATTTCTGCAGAGTATATAGGGCAGGCCCCTACTTTCAAACATCCAACTTACAAACGACTCCTACTTGCAAACGGAAGGCGACAACAGGAAGTGAGATGAAATCTACCCCTAGGAAGGGAAATTCTCTCCTGTAAGAGTTAATATGGGAAAAACGTGTCTCCTCTTCACTGATGCTTTATCACCAATCTTTGTTTCACTAAAAACCCCAAATTTTCAAAAAAACATTTGTCATTGGGACAGAAAGTGAGGTAAAATCTTCTGAAGAGGTGCACAGACATCAAAACAAATGTTACGGGGTGATGACCCTTCCCTGTGTTTTCCAAAAAGCTTAAAAAGAGATTTTTTTGGCTGGAGCTACACTTTAAAAATGTACCAGTTCAAAATTACAAACAGATTCTACTTAACAACAAACCTACAGTCCCTGTCTTGTCTGCACTGCCTGTATACTGCTGTTCAGAGTATATAGGGCCTGGAAGCCCCACGCCTTTCCTTTTTTAATTTGGGTTCCCCTTAATAGCCATACAAGACCCAAGGGGCCTGGTAATGGACTGGGGGGTACCCATGCCGTTTGCCTCACTGATTTTCATCCATATTGCCAGGACCTGACATTACATTAAAGCCGCAAGCAGTTATAAATGACTTTTATTCCTTTAAAAATGTCATGTTGTGCAGGGACTGTTCTAAGCACGGGAAGCACGCGCCACTTTACAGGCATACTATAGACACCCCCCAGGTACGATATTTAAATGAATATGTCACTTTTTATTCACTTTAAGCATCATTAAAATCCCTGCTCCCGAAAAAACGGCCATTTTTAAAACTTTCTTTCCTATTGATACATGTCCCCTGGGGCAGGACCCGGGTCCCCAAACCCTTTTTAGGGCAATAACTTGCATATTAGCCTTTAAAAGTAGCACTTTTGATTTCGAACATTCGAGTCCCATAGACTTTAATGGGGTTCTAAAGTTTGCGCGAACTTTCGGTCCGTTCGCAGGTTCTGGTGCAAACCGAACCGGGGGGTGTTCGGCTCATTCCCTAGTAACCACCAATGTAAAGAGGGATTTACACTGACCTCCAATGTAAGGGGGACCTTCACACTGAACACTAGTGTGAATTAAAGGATTGTACACCAATGAGAAGATTTACACTGACCACCAATGTAACTGAGATGTTTAGCCTGCATCCACATTTGTGTGTGTCGGGAACACATGCAAACTCACTTTCCTGACACCACAGGAACATGCTGATACACAGAAGTTCAATTAATTGTTAATGAAACCCTCATGCATCAGCTGAGATGTGCATATCAACATGCATCAGAATTCAGGGTGCTGTGGCACCATGTTCTTTTGAAGAAGGGTTCCACCTCCAATTTGCTTACCTTTGCAGAACAGGCTGATGCTGGGCTTAATGACTATAGTTGTAGGCAGGACTTTCAAGCATGACCCTTTACCTCCCCAGCGGGCAGCATTCAGCAGAAGTGATGGTAGATATGACCTCAGGGGAACATGATATACATATGAATGCCACCTCTATTTACATATCAATGTAGTGCAAGGCTATTTACATATTAATGCCACTGCTATTTACATATGAATGCAGGTTATTTACATGTAAACACAGGGTCTGCAGGTGAATCATCTGTACATGACAATCGGGACACAGAACAGGACTAAAACTTCAAAGGATAAGGATATTTAAACTGGGATCGTTGGCAAGTATGAGGTAGCTGCTTTGGGCCCCACAGCAATGATGGGGCCCAGGGCAGCTTCCCCTTTTGCCCTGCCTTAAAAACGGTCCTGCCTGTGACCATGAAGAGGGAGGGGATCTACACGAGACGCAGCCACCAGACAGGAGGGAATGTGAGTGCGGCTCCCTATACGTGTGCCTGGATAGGAGGTGCGGCTTCATACACAGTAGAAGAATCCATCTCTTTATTTTTCTCCTACAGCCTCTCTCCTACAGCCTCTCCCTCCCGTGGGCATTCAGAGGCTGTAGGAGAAAAATAAAGAGAAGGATTTTTCTACTGTGTATGCAGCCGCTCCTCCTATCCAGCTTCTTTCAACTGCCCCCCAGTGCTCTCCAGCCCCCCATGCTCTCCAGCCCCTCCCAGTGCTCATCAGCCCCCCCCAGTGCTCTCCAGCCCCCCAGTACTCTCTGTCCCCCCCGTGCTCTCCAGCCACAGTGCTCTCTAGTCCCTCCCAGTGCTCATCAACCCCCTGTACGCTCCGCCCCCCCCAGTGCTCACCAGCCCCTCCCAGTGCTCATCAGCCTCCTGTACTCTCCGGCCCCCTAGTACTCTCCAGCCCCTCCTAGTGCTCTCAGGCTCCCCTGTGCTCATCGGCCCCCCAATGCTATCCAGCCCCCCCTGTGCTCTCAGGCTCCCACCATGCTCTCAGGTGCCCCCTGTGCTTCAGGCTCCCCCACTGCTCCCCCCGTGATCTCCAACTCCCCCCAGTGCTCTCCAGCCCCCATGCTCTCCAGCCCCTCCCAGTGCTCATCAGCCCCCCTGTACTTTCCATCCCCCAGTGCTCTCCAGCCCCCTGTGCTTTCCAGCCCCTCCCAGTGCTCACCAGCCCCCCAGTACTCTCCGCCCCCAGTGCTTTCCAGCCACCGTGCTCTCCAGCCCCTCCCAGTGCTCATCAACCCCCCTGTACTCTCCGGCCCCCCAGTGCTCTCAGGCCCCCCTGTGCTCATCAGCCACCCAGGGCTCTTCAGCCCCCCCAGTGCACTGTGCTCATCAGCCCCCCAATGCTATCAGCCCCCCTGTGCTCTCAGGCCCCCCAGTGCTCATTAGCCCCCCTATACTCTGGCCCCCCATGCTCTCCAGCCCCTCCCGGTGCTCATCAGCCCCCCTGTACTCTCTGGCCCCCACCGTGCTCATCAGCCCCTGTGCTCTCCAGCCCCTCCCAGTGCTCATCAGCACCCCTGTACTCTCTGGCCCCCCAGTGCTCTCCAGCCCCTCCCAGTGCTCATCAGCCCCCCTGTACTTTCCAGCTCCCAAGTACTCTCCAGCCCCCTTGTTCTCATCAGCCCCCCAGTGCTCATTAGCCCCCCTGTACTCTCTGGCCCCCCAGTGCTCATCAGCCCCCATGCTCTCCAGCCCCCCTGAACTCTCTGGCCCCCCCAGTGCTCATCAGCCCCGTGCTCTCCAGCCCCTCCCAGTGCTCATCAGCACCCCTGTACTCTCTGGCCCCCCAGTGCTCTCCAGCCCCTCCCAGTGCTCATCAGCCCCCCTGTACTCTCCAGCTCCCCAGTACTCTCCAGCCCCCCTGTTCTCATCAGCCCCCCAGAGCTCTCCAGCCCCCCTGTTCTTATCAGCCACCCAGAGCTCTCCAGCCCTCTGTACTCTCCAGCCCCTCCCAGTGCTCATCAACCCCCCTCTACTCTCCGACCCCCAGTGCTCTCCAGCCCCTCCCAGTGCTCATTAGCCTCCTGTACTCTCCGGCCCCCCAGTGCTCTCCAGCCCCTCCTAGTGCTCTCAGCCCCCTGTACTCTCCAGCTCCCCAGAACTCTCCAGCCCCTCCCAGTGCTCATCAGCCTGCTGTACTCTCCGCCCCCCCAGTACTCTCCAGCCCCCCCTGTGCTCTCAGGCCCCCCAGTGCTCATTAGCCCCTCTGTACTCTGGCCCCCCAGTGCTCATCAGCCCCCGTGCTCTCCAGCCCCTCCCAGTGCTCATCAGCCCCCTATACTCTCTGGCCCCCCAGTGCTCATCAGCCCCCATGCTCTCCAGCCCCTCCCAGTGCTCATCAACCCCCCTGTACTCTCCACCCCCCAGTGCTCTCCAGCCCCTCCCAGTGTTTATCAGCCTCCTGTACTCTCCAGCCCCTCATAGTGCTCTCCGCCCCCCCTGTGCTCATCAGCCACCCAGTACTCTTCAGCCCCCCCGTGCACTGTGCTCATCGGCCCCCCAATGCTATCCAGACCCCCCTGTGCTCTCATCCCCCCCAGTGCTCATTAGCCCCTGTGCTCTCCAGCCCCTCCCAGTGCTTATCAGCCCCCTGTACTCTCTGCCCCCCCCAGTGCTCATCAGCCCCTGTGCTCTCCAGCCCCTCCCAGTGCTCATCAGCACCCCGTACTCTCTGGCCCCCAGTGCACTCCAGCCCCTCCCAGTGCTCATCAGTCCCCCTGTACTCTACGGCTCCCCAGTACTCTCCAGCCCCCCAGTGCTCTCAGCCCCCCTATAGCTCTCCAGCCTCTCTGTGCTCTCAGGCCCCCCTGTGCTCATCGGCTCCCCCAGTGCTCCCCAGCCCCTGCCTGTGCTCTCAGGCCCCCCTGTACTCTCTGCCCCCCAGTGCTCTCCAGTCCCTCCCAGTGCTCTCAGGCCCCCCTGTGCTCATCGGCCACCCCTGTACTTTCTGGCCCCTCCATTGCTCTCCAGCCCCCAGTGCTCTCCAACCCCCAAAGCTCTCCAGCCCCTCTGTAGTCTCCACCTCCCCTGTGCTCTCTGCCCTCCCCTTTGCTCTTCACCTCCTGTGGTCCCCGCCCCCTCAGTGCTCTCCAACCCCCCAGTGCTCTCCGGCTCCCCCTAGTGCTCTTCACACTCCCCTGCTGCTCAGTCCAAAATGCCCGGGCCTATTTTTTGACCCAGTTCAGGCCTAATAGCATGTGTTACATTTGATCACTGTGTGCTTGCTTGTTCTCTATGTATGTGTCATTTGCAGCTTAACTGACTGGAGGATCCTTACTTTTACCATCTTTCTAGTGGAACTCCCAGATAAAAAGAAGCCTAAACCCATTGAAACACATGTAATAATAAAAAAAAATGATGTTCATGGAATGAAGCCTAAACCCATTGTTACCTATTGCAGAAATAGTGAGAGATAGCCTGGCCATTGCACACCTCACCCCGCCTAAGTGGTTAGCAGGTAAAAGCTTGATTCCACAACTCCAACATGTTTCGCCCCGCCCCCCGGGCTTAATCATGGAGATGAGGGTCTGCTGGTGGCAGGGGAATAAATATCATCATCAGTCGCCTAAATATTGATGTAGGTAAAACAATAAAAAAATTGAAAGAGACAGATGAGTGAAAAAGTGCCCCATGTAGCATATGCGTCCAAGGCCCTGAACACAGACAATTTAGAGGTATGCAAACACAGGTGCTAAAAGTAAATAGAGACTAAAAACAATAAGTGAAAAAGTGAGAATTAAAATAAAAGTATTGCATATGAAATACTAAAAAGAAAGATCCTACAAAAGACTAATCCCCTAGTTAAAATTATTATTTATTACTGTACATTTGGTTCAAATTGCTACAACAACTGTATTTATAGGGATGCTCTCTCCCTCCTCCTCCTCTCCTCTTCCGTTTATTTCTCGTATTTTATTTCTTTTATCTTCCTTTATCTCATTTATTTCTCTTTCTTACTTAAACATTTACCACAGTTCATTATAAATATGCATGTCTTGTTTTGTGCATACACTGTAATAACAAGTTTATCTAATTGTACCAATTTTCGCACTACTTTATTGAACAATTTACAGTCTATACTGTTGTATACTTGTAAACTTTAATAAAAATCTATTTGGAAAAAAAAATATTTATTTAGTTTTCTTTTATTAATTTTATTTAGTTATTGGTGTTCACTTTAAAATATGTAGTGCAAAAAAAACAAAACATGTCTTAAAAAAGACAGGAGAAAAGCTTTGGTGGCTAGGATGGAGATTGTGCCATGATAATAAACCTGTGTGGTAAATCCCAATCGTAAAACTCAATCAAAAATTACGAAAAAAGGTCTAAGATTCTTAGAAGGAAAAAAAGGACAAAGACCCCATACAATGTCTCTCATACCAACAATAATATTCACTACACAAACATTTAAGAGAAAATGTAATGAGATAGGGGGTCAAAACAAGCACAATCTCAGTGAGCTTACAGAGTAACCTATAAGGATACAATAAACTGGGAAATTTAAAAGGTACATGGATTCATTTGAGTGAATAAATGGTCTCCAACTGGTAAAAAAGTTGAATACTAATATCGATAATCCGTGTAGGTTTACGAGATATCATTGAATCCAGCAAAGATGATGTACACTGTACTGTAAATGTAAAAATAAGCTCACAGAAATCAATTGAGTGCTGAACTCAGAGGTAAATCTGTGTGGTTCAATATCACAAGATCGCAATTATTTGGAGACCATTTATTCACTCAAGTGTTGTGTATTGAATATTATTGTTGGTATGAGAGATATGGGATATGTCCCTTTTTTCCTTCTGTGAATCTTGAATCTTTTTTGGTAATTTTTGATTGAGTTTTTTTTTACGATTGGGATTTACCACACAGGTTTATCATCAAGGAACAATCTCCATCCTCGCCACCTAAACTCTCTCTTTTTTCTTGTTTTTTCATACTACATATTTTAAAGTGAACACCAATAACTAAATAAAATGAATAAAATAAACAATAACAATATTTTTAACTAGGGGATTAGACTTTTGTAGGATTGCATGTGGCAGTTTGCAATTTTTCTTTTTTTGCATTTCACATGCAATACTTTTATTTTTATGTTCATTTTTCACGTATTGTTTTTAGTCTCTATTTACTTTTTGCACCTGTGTTTGCATGCCTCTAAATTGTCTATCAGTTTTCATTATTGCTATATCATACGTGAAGTTATTGACTGTGATTTGCTTTCCAGGGACTTGGACTCATATGCTACACGGTGCACTTTTTCACTCACCTGTCAGTTTCAATTTGTTGAGTGGTTTACCTACAGCGATATTTAGGCGACTGATGATGATTTTTATTTCCCTGCCACCAGCAGACCCTCATCTCTATGATTAAGAGGCGGGGCGAAACATGTTGGAGTTGTGGTCTGGATGAATCAAGCTTAGGGTTCCTGCAGTATGCTTTGGGTCTGGATGGACCTTTCCTCAGCCTGCACCCTCATTAGTCAGCGGCATCCAACTCATCGGACCTTGACAGCCTGAGTGAGGACCCTTGAGCATTTATTGTGGGTCCCATTGTTACCTATGTTATAAAAAAAATGATGTTCATAATTAAATCAGATCAAAGTGAAAAAATATTATAAAGTTTACAACACACCGTAGTTGGCATGATCACAGATCATTAATGCTAATACCATCATCGCTTTCAAACTTGTGCTTTTCTTTCATTTGTATGACAGATCATGAATGATCATGGAGATTTTTTCTCCAGTGTGTCAGCATGAATACATACAGCATTTGTGCAATTTTAACAAATACGAGATTGATTTCATAGCTAGACCATTTTTATGTCCTAAATGGAAACAAGCAACATTTAGATATTTTATTTTTTATAGGGGACAATGAATGGAATGATGGGATTATTGCAGTGCCAAAAATCTAACAAAAAATTATGTATATTAAAATAAATTAGTTTTATTAGAAAAAAATTGTTTAAAAATAGTTGCATTTCATTTGTAATACAAATATATACAAGAGCATGTACAGTAAATTTACAACCGGTAGATGAAAATCATACAAATCCCTACTAGTTTCGCAAATACATTGGCTTCTTCAGGGGACATATTAGGTTGCAATTCTACAAAGAGAAATTTAATTTAGTAAAATAAACTAAACACACAAAAAAGCAAAAAAGGCAGCGCAGTGCTAATCCCTGACAAGAGTGCATGGAAACTAGACAGTAGCATCCAATCAGTGGAACCCAGCATGAATGGAAAATTCATCAACTTGAGATCACATATACATACCCAAAGCGACCCGGAGGGCCACACAGGAAGCCTCCAAAGTGAAGGCCAGCTCCTCACTGCCTTAGTGTGACTGCAGGGGGCTTGATGAGGAATCTTGAAAATTAAATATATAGAAAAATGTATATAAGGCTGGCTAGCTCAGTTACATCAAACAGGAGAGAAAGGACATAAAAGTCCTTAATACTCACCAAAAGTTAAAATCACATAGAAGAAAGAGGGAACCGGGACGCTGACAAAATCGATGATAGTTAAACAATCCGTATTACTAATAGACCGTATAGATTGACACAACTAGAAAGTATGGAAAAGGAGGGTATATGTGTGAGGAAAACAGCTGAAAAAAGGCACAAAACTGTATCATAAGTATTAGGATTGATAGACCATACATACCTGTTAAACAAGCTAAACAGGTTGGGCTGCAGACAGGGAGCAGTCTAATACTTTCAGATAGAAGGTATGCTGATTGGCCGATTCATTCTGCCAATCAGGTGGGGGGCTTTAAATAGACGTATCAACCGTCCATGAGTGCGGACACACCGGGACGCTATACTGGTCGTTTTGAAATAGCAGGTAAAATTCGCTCTACTATTAACTTCAACAATTCAATTGCAGATAAAGGGGGGGGTATTGTACTACAAAACAAAACAGATTACCTCAAAGAATCATACAGGTTACTTTCTGACAACATGACATATGTCAAACTTCCTAGGGACCCCACAACCGAATACGCTATGGAAGCTGATCAATTGATTTCCACTGCCCTTCAAGAAGGTATTATTACCAAAACCGAGAAGTCTTTCTTGCAAAAGACCTTCTACTAAGTACCTTACTTTTACCACCTGCAGAAGATCCATAAAAGCCTAGAGGATCCCCCAGGCAGACCTATCGTGGCAGCCATGGATAGTGTCACCACGGGCTTTAGTTTATATATAGATCAATTCTTACAACCCATAGTTGCCCAATTACAATCATACATTCGGGATGGTACTCATCTCCTGGAAATGTTATCCCTATATAAGTGGGAGCCCACTTACACTTGGCTCTCACTAGACGTTTGTTCATTATATACCTTCATCCCACATGACTTTGGACTGATGGCACTAGAACAGTTTTTGTCCACAGATCCTCTGATTAATATGCGCCAGGCAAGGTTTATTGTGGAAGCAACAAGATTTTGCCTGACACATAACTACTTCTCCTTTAATGAAGAATACTACCAACAGATACAAGGTACAGCAATAGGGGCAAATTTTGCACCCTCTTATGCAAACCTGGCAATGGGTCTATGGGAAAATAACTTTATTTACAAAAACAACCCCTTTGCGGCCAACATCATATTCTTCGGGAGATACATTGACGATCTAATCATCATCTGGGATGGTGATATTGACCTAATAACCTCCTTTGTCCAACATTGTAATACCAACCCCTATGGGCTGTCCTTTATGTCAGCCACTGACTCAGCCACTATCGCTTTCCTAGATCTAGAACTGGGACATGATGGTTCCACCATCACCTCTAAAAATTATACTAAGCCTACAGCAGGTAATTCGTATTTACACTTTGAAAGTTGTCATCTTCCCAAATGGGTCGCAAACATTCCCAAAGGACAGTTCTACAGTCTTCGGCAGAACTGCACTAGGGATTCGGATGTTGAACTAAGTGAAACCCTTAAAAGAAAGTTTTATGACAAAAAATATCCTGAAACTCTAGTGGAAGACGCTTTCAAACATTACCTGCATGGTAAACCACCAAAACCTAAAACTAATCAACCTACTTATGATGGTTCTAGTAGATTTATAACTACCTTCCATAACAAGCATAAAAGGTATGGAGAAGATTCTAGAAAAACATTGGGGTATTCTACACCAAGACCCCCATTTAAAAACATTACTCCCACCTCGCCCCAAAGTCATCTACCGCAGGGCTCCCAATCTTAAGAACAAGATTGCAGCCAGCAAGTTTAAACCTATTCCAACAATACCGCCTGTACTTACATTAATTCCCCTGGTAGGCATGTACCAATGCCGTAAGGCCTTATGTAAAACCTGTAATTTCGTCCAACATAGACAAAAATCCTTCACCACCAAAGGCAAGACCTACATGCTGAAAGAATTTTCGAACTGTTCGTCTGACTTCGTCATTTACGGCCTAAGTTGTCCGTGTGGCCTAATATACGTAGGCCGGACAATCAGAGCCTTAAGATGAAGATTTGGCGAACACAGAAGACTCATAGAGGGCGGAACAGACCCCCATAGTGTTCCAAAACATTTTGCCTCAGCCCACCAAGGTTCCACTGATGGCCCCAAGGTATGGGTCATTGAACAGATCCCGAGGTCCCTTCCAGCTGCTGAGAGATTCAAGAAGCTCTGTGCACGTGAGACCTTCTGGATTTATACCTTAGATGTACTCTCGCCGGGAGGAATTAATGAAAGCATTGAGATCACAACCATTTTATAAATATATTACATATTTCTGCTACATCTGTTTATTATGATTTTTTAAAAACCAATTAAACGAATTGGTGGTCCCAATGGTAACCATATACTGTCCCCTACAGGTCAAATGGTTTTATTTACCATATGTTTTTCTAAAAACTCTCAATTACATAGGACCCATATATATGCATTGGTTCCTTCACATGAGTGGGCCCCAGCTCCCTGTTCTGCATGGGTTGTGTACATATAGGGGTTACACAGCAGAGGTGTTTACATATGCGTATGTATATGACCAGATGCGCATCTGCGCGCGTATATGTATACATTTCATTACCTTTTACTATTATCATTTTCCCATTATTATTTTTATTTTTATGATCCATTACTAATTTTATATTTTATAATTTATTTATTATTTATTATTTTTTATTCCTTATTTTAATTATGTCTCCATAATTATCTTGACATCGTTTTCCCCTATTTGCCCTTTCACATGGGTACATTCCATATATATACATATTCATCACCTGCTAGTTTGCCATTGATTGAGACTGCTTTTAGATATGCACCTTTTTTAATCTCAATAGAGTGTTTTTTATATGGCCATTTTTTTCCCCTTCTCCATCCCACTTTGTCTCCTCCCCTCCCTCCCTTTTTTCCCTCCCCTAACTCCCTTTTAAGCCGCCTCCACGATCCACTTGTAGCTTTGATGAAGGAGCGCAGCTACCGTGACATCGTAGCCCGTACGCTCATGAAACGCGTCGCATTCCAGTGACGTCACAGGTCCGCGCCTGCCTTCCACCAGCGTCCCAGGCCTCGCTTTGAAGTACATCATCACCGCGGCCGGCTCGAGTGGTGTTCAGCATAGCCCCACGCACAGCAGGCAGCAGTGATACCTGTGATCGATCTGATGGAATCCCTCTTTGGATCTTAACCACACTACATGCTGTATTTTATTCTTCTAAATGTGAGTTGTTTGTACAGTGTTTTTTAATAAATTGGCTTACATACTACACTTAGAGGCGCCTCCCCCCCTTGTGTTTTTTCCTGCAGATTTTGGAGCTTGGTTTCAGCTCTCCCTGGAAGGCAGCCCTCTGTGTGGATCTTCTAATATTAGTTTGACTCTGTCTATATAGACTTTTATGGACTATATCAGCTATAATTTTAGTTTGTCACTAACATGATGGTAATATAAGGACTTCCGTTTTTTTGCGCCTTTACTTGCTTGCAACAATTCAATTGCGGTGATAACATATCATAAGACTTACTCTAAATACTTCGTTTCAACTTGGGAATCCTGCCCCTACTTTGCAGGCGTGTATACTACACCTGATGTGCTAAATCAAAAAAAAACACTGCAGCATACCTTCTATCTGAAAGTATTATACTGCTCCCTGTCTGCAGCCAAACCTGTTTAGCTTGTTTAACAGGTATGTATGGTCTATCAATCCTAATACTTATGATACAGTTTTGTGCCTTTTTTCAGCTGTTTTCCTCACACATATACCCTCCTTTTCCATACTTTCTAGTTGTGTCAATCTATACGGTCTATTAGTAATACGGATTGTTTAACCACTTGCCGACCGCCGCACGACTATATACGTCGGCAGAATGGCACGGGCAGGCAAAAGGGCTTACAGGTACGTCCTTGCCTGCCCGCGGGTGGGGGGGTCCGATCGGACCCCCCCCCCCCGTGCTTGCGGCGGTCGGCAAATCTCCCCCGGCGATCGGTGGTGAGGGGGAGGCCATCCATTCGTGGCCCCCCCCTCTCGATCGCTCCCAGCCAATGGGATCATTTCCCTGCCTCTGTATTGTACACAGAGGCAGAGGAAATGATGTCATCTCTCCTCGGCTCGGTATTTTCCGTTCCGGGCCGAGGAGAGAAGATTGTAATGTGAGTGCACCAACACACTACACACACAAAACACCCCGATCCCCCCCCCCGATCGCCCCCCGATCCCCCCTGTCACAAACTGACACCAAGCAGGTTTTTTTTTTTTTTTTCTGATTACTGTATTGGTGTCAGTTTGTGACAGTTACAGTGTTAGGGCAGTGAGTGTTAGGCCCCCTTTAGGTCTAGGATACCCCCCTAACCCCCCCTAATAATGTTTTAACCCCTTGATCACCCCCCGTCACCAGTGTCGCTAAGCGATCATTTTTCTGATCGCTGTATTAGTGTCGCTGGTGACGCTAGTTAGGGACGTAAATATTAAGGTTCGCCGTCAGCGTTTTATAGCGACAGGGACCCCCATATACTATCTAATAAATATTTTAACCCCTTGATTGCCCCCTAGTTAACCCTTTCACCACTGATCACCGTATAACCGTTACGGGTGACGCTGGTTAGTTCGTTTATTTTTTATAGTGTCAGGGCACCCGCCGTTTATTACCGAATAAAGGTTTAGCCCCCTGATCGCCCGGCGGTGATATGCGTCGCCCCAGGCAGCGTCAGATTAGCGCCAGTACCGCTAACACCCACGCACGCAGCATACGCCTCCCTTAGTGGTATAGTATCTGATCGGATCAATATCTGATCCGTTCAGATCTATACTAGCGTCCCCAGCAGTTTAGGGTTCCCAAAAACGCAGTGTTAGCGGGATCAGCCCAGATACCTGCTAGCACCAGCGTTTTGCCCCTCCGCCCGGCCCAGCCCACCCAAGTGCAGTATCGATCGATCACTGTCACTTACAAAACACTAAACGCATAACTGCAGCATTCGCAGAGTCAGGCCTGATCCCTGCGATCGCTAACAGTTTTTTTGGTAGCGTTTTGGTGAACTGGCAAGCACCAGCCCTAGGCAGCGCCAGGTTAGTGCCAGTAGCGCTAACACCCACGCACGCACCGTACACCTCCCTTAGTGGTATAGTATCTGAACTGATCAATATCTGATCTGATCCGATCAGATCTATACTGGCGTCCCCAGCAGTTTAGGGTTCCCAAAAACGCAGTGTTAGTGGGATCAGCCCAGATACCTGCTAGCACCTGCGTTTTGCCCCTCCGCCCGGCCCAGCCCAGCCCACCCAAGTGCAGTATCGATCGATCACTGTCACTTACAAAACACTAAACGCATAACTGCAGCGTTCGCAGAGTCAGGCCTGATCCCTGCGATCGTTAACAGTTTCTTTGGTAGCGTTTTGGTGAACTAGCAAGCGCCAGCGGCCTAGTACACCCCGGTCGTAGTCAAACCAGCACTGCAGTAACACTTGGTGACGTGGCGAGTCCCATAAGTGCAGTTCAAGCTGGTGAGGTGGCAAGCACAAATAGTGTCCCGCTGCCACCAAAAAGACAAACACAGGCCCGTCGTGCCCATAATGCCCTTCCTGCTGCATTCGCCAATCCTAATTGGGAACCCACCACTTCTGCAGTGCCCGTACTTCCCCCATTCACATCCCCAACCAAATGCAGTCGGCTGCATGAGAGGCATTTTTATGTCCTCCCGAGTACCCCTACCCAACGAACCCCCCCAAAAAAGATGTTGTGTCTGCAGCAAACGCGGATATAGGCATGACACCCGCTATTATTGTCCCTCCTGTCAATCCTGGTCTTTGCATTGGTGAATGTTTTGAACGCTACCATTCACTAGTTGAGTATTAGCGTAGGGTACAGCATTGCACAGACTAGGACACACTTTCACAGGGTCTCCCAAGATGCCATCGCATTTTGAGAGACCCGAACCTGGAACCGGTTACAGTTATAAAAGTTACAGTTACAAAAAAAGTGTAAAAAAAAAAAAAAAAAAACACAAACAAAAATATAAAATAAAAAATAATAGTTGTCGTTTTATTGTTCTCTCTCTATTCTCTCTATTGTTCTGCTCTTTTTTACTGTATTCTATTCTGCAATGTTTTATTGTTATTATGTTTTATCATGTTTGCTTTTCAGGTATGCAATTTTTTATACTTTACCGTTTACTGTGCTTTATTGTTAACCATTTTTTTGTCTTCAGGTACACCATTCACGACTTTGAGTGGTTATACCAGAATGATGCTTGCAGGTTTAGGTATCATCTTGGTATCATTCTTTTCAGCCAGCGGTCGGCTTTCATGTAAAAGCAATCCTAGCGGCTAATTAGCCTCTAGACTGCTTTTACAAGCAGTGGGAGAGAATGCCCCCCCCACCGTCTTCCGTGTTTTTCTCTGGCTCTCCTGTCTCAACAGGGAACCTGAGAATGCAGCCGGTGATTCAGCCAGCTGACCATAGAGCTGATCAGAGACCAGAGTGGCTCCAAACATCTCTATGGCCTAAGAAACCGGAAGCTACGAGCATTTTATGACTTAGATTTCGCCGGATGTAAATAGCGCCATTGGGAAATTGGGGAAGCATTTTATCACACCGATCTTGGTGTGGTCAGATGCTTTGAGGGCAGAGGAGAAATCTAGGGTCTAATAGACCAATTTTTTCAAAAAAGAGTACCTGTCACTACCTATTGCTATCATAGGGGATATTTACATTCCCTGAGATAACAATAAAAATGATTAAAAAAAAAAAAAAAAAAAATGAAAGGAACAGTTTTAAAATAAGATAAAAAAGCAAAAAAATAAGAAAAAAAAAAAAAAAAAAAAAAAAAAAAAAAAAAAAAAAGCACCCCGTCCCCCCTGCTCTCGCGCTAAGGCGAACGCAAGCGTCGGTCTGGCGTCAAATGTAAACAGCAATTGCACCATGCATGTGAGGTATCACCGCGACGGACAGATCGAGGGCAGTAATTTTAGCAGTAGACCTCCTCTGTAAATCTAAAGTGGTAACCTGTAAAGGCTTTTAAAGGCTTTTAAAAATGTATTTATTTTGTTACCACTGCACGTTTGTGCGCAATTGTAAAGCATGTCATGTTTGGTATCCATGTACTCGGCCTAAGATCATCTTTTTTATTTCATCAAACATTTGGGCAATATAGTGTGTTTTAGTGCATTAAAATGTAAAAAAGTGTGTTTTTTTCCCCAAAAAATGCGTTTGAGAAATCGCTGCGCAAATATTGTGTGAAAAAAAAAATTAAACACCCACCATTTTAATCTGTAGGGCATTTGCTTTAAAAAAAATATATAATGTGTGGGGGTTCAAAGTAATTTTCTTGCAAAAAAAAATAATTTTTTCATGTAATCAAAAAGTGTCAGAAAGGGCTTTGTCTTCAAGTGGTTAGAAGAGTGGGTGATGTGTGACATAAGCTTCTAAATGTTGTGCATAAAATGCCAGGACAGTTCAAACCCCCCCCAAATTACCCCATTTTGGAAAGTAGACACCCCAAGCTATTTGCTGAGAGGCATGTTGAGTCCATGGAATATTTTATATTGTGACACAAGTTGCGGGAAAGAGACAATTTTTTTTTTTTTTTTTTGCACAAAGTTGTCACTAAATGATATATTGCTCAAACATGCCATGGGAATATGTGAAATTACACCCCAAAATACATTCTGTTGCTTCTCCTGAGTACGGGGATACCACATGTGTGAGACTTTTTGGGAGCCTAGCCGCGTATGGGACCCCGAAAACCAAGCACCGCCTTCAGGCTTTCTAAGGGCGTAAATTTTTGATTTCACTCTTCACTGCCTATCACAGTCTCGGAGGCCATGGAATGCCCAGGTGGCACAAAACCCCCCCAAATGACCCCATTTTGGAAAGTAGACACCCAAAGCTATTTGCTGAGCGGTATAGTGAGTATTTTGCAGACCTCACTTTTTGTCACAAAGTTTTGAAAATTAAAAAAAGAAAAAAAAAATATTTTTTTTTGTCTTTCTTCATTTTCAAAAACAAATGAGAGCTGCAAAATACTCACCATGCCTCTCAGCAAATAGCTTGGGGTGTCTACTTTCCAAAATGGGGTCATTTGGGGGGGGGGGGGTTGTGCCACCTGGGCATTCCATGACCTCCGAAACTGTGATAGGCAGTGAAGAGTGAAATCAAAAATGTACACCCTTAGAAATCCTGAAGGCGGTGATTGGTTTTCGGGGTCCCGTACGCGGCTAGGCTCCTAAAAAGTCCCACACATGTGGTATCCCCGTACTCAAGAGAAGCAGCAGAATGTATTTTGGGGTGCAATTCCACATATGCCCATGACCTGTGTGAGCAATATATCATTTAGTGACAACTTTGTGTAAAAAAAAAAAAAAAAATTGTCACTTTCCCGCAACTTGTGTCAAAATATAAAATATTCCATGGACTCAACATGCCTCTCAGCAAATAGCTTGGGGTGTCTACTTTCCAAAATGGGGTCATTTGGGGGGGGTTTGTGCCATCTGGGCATTTTATGGCCTTCAAAACTGTGATAGGTAGTGAGGAGTAAAATCAAAAATGTACGCCCTTATGCCGCGTACACACGGTCGGACTTTTCGTCTACAAAAGTCCAACGGACGCTGACGGACTAAAGCTGGCTGGTAATCCGATCGTGTGTGGGCTTCTCCGGACTTTCAACGGACTTTTTTAGCCTCAAATCCGACGGACTTTAGATTTGAAGCATGCTTCAAATCTTTACGTCGTAACTACGACGGACCCCGAAGTCCGCTCGTCTGTATGCTAGTCCGACGGACAAAAAAACGACGCATGCTCATAAGCAAAAACTAAACGGAAGCACTCGGTCTAGTAAAACTAGTGTTCGTATTGTAGGTAGCACATTCATCACGCTGCAAAATCTGTGATCGTTGAATGCAGCGCATTTTATTTCTTCTTTACGAAGGCTCTAAAGAACGAAGGTGTTTTGCTGTTCATAATCAGAGTTCTCCCAAACTGATTTCTGGATTCTTTTTCTCTTTGATCTCATGAATGATATAGTATGCATTTTAAAAACAATGTTTCCATACTAATAATACTTTTTCCCCTTTTTTTTTTTTTTTTTTTTTAGGTTTGTAAAGTTACCACAAAGAACCCATTATTCTGATTTTTTTTTATAGTGATTATTTTTTAGTTTTTAGATAAAGTTAACCCAAAGCACCGTTTTTGTTTATGTTAATTTTTTATTTTCAAGACTTACCACTTGAACATTATTTAACATTAGTAATGTATTTTTGGTGTGTTTTTTCCAAACTCAATGAGATTGTTGTCCCTTGTTAATTTAACATTGTCTGTAAAATCAATGATTTAAAAGAAAACACATATAGTCTTTTGATAAACTCAAAAAAGATCCATTTATTCATGGTCAAAATAAAATAAAGAGGAAGTCAACGCTGGAAAAAGTAGGTGTACCAGAAAATTGGGATCTTGCGGAGTCCATATAAGAGGGAGCACAATCTGGTCCAAGAATCCCAGAGATCAACAGCACCAGCAGATGATCTAGATGTCCCCAGACTGTGGTCCTACAACAGCCTGCGTCTTCTGTCAGACCAGACTGAACCCAGGTCATCACTTTCTTCTCTTCCCTGCAGCCTTTCCTCCACGCTGCCCTGCAGCCTTCCCTGTAGCCTTCTTTTGAGGCTGTGGCTCTGGTGTTTCAGTTGTGGCAGGAGGAGGAGGAGGAGGAGGAGGAGGAGGAGGAGGAGGAGGAGGAGGAGGAGGAGGGGGGGCTGCCTCATGTAGTTGGGTGTTTTGTGTTAGCGTGCCCTGCAGCCCCTTATGGATTGTTTCCCCAAATAGGCGCTCACAAATGAGGCGCTGCTCCCAATCCATCTGAAGAAGCCTGCTGGCTAAGTAGCAGCCATAGGATTCTTCCGCTTCGGGGGGGCTCCTTAAAAAACGGGTGGCCTCTTGCATGAGGCGCAGGGATGCGTCCTGTGTGACCATCCCCTTCCTGGCCCTTTTTTTGGGAAGGTGGAGGGGAGGCACTTGGGATTCGGTCAGGCTCCTACTGGGCCCAGCCACCTCACTTGGCCCAGCCACCTCACTGGGAGCAGCCACCTCACTGGGAGCAGCCACCTCACTGGGAGCAGCCACCTCCTGCCTGACACTGGGCCCAGCCTCCTCCAGGATGATGGTGAATCCGGCCTCCTCCAGGCTGTCCATGGGCCCGGTCTCCTCCTGCCTGCCACTTTCCCCACATTCCTCCTGGATGGACTCATCCTGTGTATAAAAAAAGGACAATAGTTTGAGTATATTTTTTTTGGTTCATCAATGACACACAGTTTGCTTCTCATGACTAGCAAATTCAATGTGAATACATCTCTTTAATAAAAGAGTCTAATCAGACACCCTAATTATTTCAAGCAGGTGCCAAACATATTTAGCCACTACTGTCAATTGATATGTATACACAATTTTGAGTGCCAAATTATTTTAGACAATTATAACATCCAGTTAACATCATTAATATTAGTACAGTAATATTTGTTTAAATAATTTACCTGACTCCAGATGGTCATATCTGGTTCATCCAGGATGGAAGACCCAGCTTGCTCCTCATCAGCCTCTGCTGGGGTGGAGGGAAGGGTGGAGGGAAGGGTGGAGGGAAGGGTTGAAAGTGATGGCCTGGCTTCATTCTGGTCATCCAGAAAACGGAGTTGATTGTAGTACCACAGCCTGGGTACATAAACATCATCTGCTGATGCTCCTGATCTCCTTGATTCCTGGATCTTCTTATGCTCCCTCTTATACATGTTCCTCAAGACCCCAATTTTCTTGAGCAATGTCTCCATTGTTGCTTCCGGGATGGTCGCCTGGACAAAGGACAGAAGTCTCTCCAGCGTTGACTTCCTCACATGCTTTGCATAATACTGAGGGTGTTTCACCTCCCACAAATTCCTCATCTCTCGATATTTAGAAATAAAAGCTGTAAGGAACTCTGGATCCTTAAATAGGGGATTCATTATATCTGGAAAAGATGAAGTCACAAGACAAAAAACACTTTTATTATAGGTTTCTGCTAACCCCTCATCATCTTCTCCCTATGTAGGCCTCATCAATCTATCAAGCCATATAGGCCGCTTGCTACAAAGTCATGACCATAAAACCCAAAAAATATATATCTAAAATTACCTTCGTTTTGTAACGTCCTGGTCCACTATCACCTACCACAGAACGTACGTACGACACGTGCGCAAGGGCCCTCTTTATACACTACGCATGTGTGAAACTCCGCCTGCGTCGCCCGCCCCTGACGTTCGAAATTAACTCATGTTCTCCGCCCCCTAATTCGACGCACAGAACGTACGTACGACACGTGCGCAAGGCCCCTCTTTATACACTACGCATGTGTGAAACTCCGCCTGCGTCGCTCGCCCCTGACGTTCGATTTTAACTCATGTTCTCCGCCCATTTTTTGTTACGGCGCGTAGTGGAGTTAAAGAATGGCGGAGACACCTGAAATGTTGACGACCTCAGGTAGTGGAGACAGCCCGGAGGCTGGAACGTCAACGAAATCTATGAGGCCTAGATTTAAGGCCTCTAATATGAGTTTTAAAGAGATGGTGGAGATGGTGGCCATTCTTCACAAAGACGACTATGATGGCAATTATGGGCCGTACGCACGGCCAAATTTGCGCAAGGCCAAAATAATGGGGAAGGTCGTGGAGACTTTGAAGGCATCTTTTGGGGTCCAGCGCTCCAAAGATCAATTGAGAAAAAGATGGTCTGACCTGAAACTCAGGGAGCCGGATCAATACCGACGTATCCGGAAAGTTCTTAAAAAAAGTAAGTACTTGTCGTGTTTTTCTCTTGTGTTTATTACCTTGTATACTGCTCCATGTGCTTTTCCTTCCTATACGATTTTTTGTTCATCGTTTTAAACGATCTTTTAATAAACCTCGTTACATATCTATAGATAGATCTATATATATATATATATATATATCTAGATATATATATATCTAGATATATATATATATATATATATATATATATATATATATATATATATATATATATATATATATATATATATATATATATATATATATATATATATATATATATAGAGATATATAGAGATATATAGAGATATATAGAGATATATAGAGATATATAGAGATATATAGAGATATAGATATAGATATAGAGATATAGATATAGATATAGAGAGAGAGAGAGAGAGAAATATATATAGAGAGAGAAATATAGAGATAGGTAGATAGATAGATATAGAAATGTAAAACATTCTTTTTGAATATTTTAAGTTATCTTAATTTTTTTTATTTACATTTAGTTAGATATTTAGAGATTTTGTTCCAGATATAGAGAGAGAGAGAGATCAAAAGATTATTAACTATATTTTGAGATATTGATATCTATCTATCCGATATGTCTTTATAATTTTAAATATTGAGGTAAAATAGGAACTCTACACAAACCACTTCATTACAAATGTTGGAAAATTACTATGTACTAAAATATCTGTGTGCTAATTAGATTAATAATTTTTTGTTTCACATAGGGGAAAAATCACTCAGCCAACAACAAGAAGACAGTCCACCCCAAGCAAAACATGATTGGGAAATCAGCCCAAGTCCCATTGAGGATGTGGAGGAAGGAGAGGTGGGCGACATGGGCACCCCACCAGGTGAGTGTCTGACACACCAGCTTACGTTAATCTATGCATGGCTGCCTTTTGTTTAATGTAATTTGTCTACTCTATTTTAGGGGATCTGGTTGTGCTTCATTCAAGCAACAGTGCCACCCCCGAGGATGTGGAGGAATTAGGCTACATGGGCACCCCACCAGGTCAGTGTCTGAGACAACAGCTTTATTTATGGTAAGGTAAAAACTATGTATGTGTGCATATTTCTAAAGACATTTTTTGGTTTCATTCCACTTTAGGTACAACAACAAGAAGTGACTATTTCACCTCTGAAAGTGCCCAACGGCTAATTGGTCAAATAATGGCTTGGAATAAAGACATTGATGAAATGCGGAATCGGCTGGATCGTATGCAGCAGGAAATGAAGGACATGATTGATGTTTTGGGTCGAATCTAAATGCCCTTTTTTAAACCCCAAAACATCAATCATGTCCTTCATTTCCTGTTTTGCTGACCCCATTCTGGGCCTTCTCTTTTTTTTTTTGGCAGAACATAAATGGCTGTTTAACCTAATGTAAAAAAGGAGGGCTGTTTCTCGTAAATCCTTCAAAAATCCACAAAAAAATAAAAAACTTGATTTTAAAAAACCAAAAAAATAAAAAACTTGATTTTCAAAAACCAAAAAAAAATAAAAAACTTGATTTTAAAAAACCAAAAAAATAAAAAACTTGATTTTCAAAAACCAAAAAAAATAAAAAACTTGATTTTAAAAAACCAAAAAAATAAAAAACTTGATTTTCAAAAACAAAAAAAAAATAAAAAACTTGATTTTAAAAAACCAAAAAAAAAAAAAAAAAAAACTTGATTAAAAAAAATTAAAAAATAAAAAAAAATTGCTTTAAAAAAAAAAAAAAAAAAAAAAAAATTGATTTGCCAAAAAAAAAAAAAATAAAAGCCTGTTTGCGAAAATCAAAAAGCCAAAATTATTTTTTTGTGGATTAGGTAGAAATATTTTAATATAATTATATTTTGCTACATTATTAAGATATCATTATATTTTTGTCTATGAACATTTTATACTAAATGCAGAACTGAATGCATAACAACCATTAATAAAAACATCTCCTTATAGGAATTAAATAAATGTGTGGTTTGTTATTTCAAGGCTCAGTATCAGTTTGGTTATAATTGTAAAAAAGTTGTTTACAGTGGCAATGGAGCTTATTTAGACATTTAAAATTAAAATACAGTTGGCACTACAACTGCTCGACCATAACCTAGGAGACAGCCCAAAAGAAAGGCAAGCAATAAATATAATGCAAGATTTCCTCAATATTTTTTTTATTGTCAAAAATTATATATCCTGGCCCATTGCAATGGCCCCCCTACCCATAAAATAAATTAACATATTGCTGTCTAACTTGACGGGCACTTTGGGGGGCCAAGCCAGTACGGACAGTATCCAGGCCTGTAAGGTTGGCTTCTATTTGTCCGGCCTCAGGCCCAACTGTGCCTATATAATTGGGAGAATGCTTGTTTAAAAAGTTGTGCAGAATGCAGCACGATAAAATGATAAAATTAAGTTTGTATTCAGCCAAATTAATGGCTGTTTGAAACAGGCGGAACCGGCTGGCCAGAATTCCAAACGCATTCTCAACCACTCTTCTAGCTCTGGCCAGCCGGTAATTAAAAACCCTCCTCTCCGGGGTGAGGGTTCTTTGGGGGAATGGCCTCATGAGGTGCTTGCTGAGAGCGAAGGCTTCATCGGCAATGAAGACAAAGGGGAGTCCTTCCACGTTATCCTCATCAGGTGGCAATCCCAGGCCACCACTCTGGAGACGCTGGCAGAACTCCGTCTGGGCAAATACTCCTCCATCCGACATCCGGCCATTCTTCCCCACGTCCACATATAAAAAATCATAGTGTGCCGACACCACCGCCATTAAAACAATACTGTGGAACCCCTTATAATTAAAATAATATGACCCCGAATGGGGTGGTGGCACAATGTGGACATGTTTCCCATCTATAGCCCCTCCACAATTGGGAAAGTCCCAACGGCTGGCAAAATGGGATGCCACAGTCTGCCATTCCTGTGGCGTTGAAGGAAACTGGGGAATCAAACAAGAAAACCAAAATCAATTAATTTGGAAGCTAACATTGCAAGAAAATTAGACAATTAAAAACATTATTCCCCAGCATCAGTATAACATTCAATAATTTAATTCTTCTGGAATAACTAATATGGAAAGGCACACTTATCAGATTGCTCACCCCCTCTGATGGAACATTGATTACATTTTAGGGGGTTGTGAAATCCCTAAAAAAAATTACTTTTAGGACACGCAGGAATTTAGGGACTAAAAAGGCTACAAGACTGCAGTTGTCGCACTCTGCAGGTGCAGTTGCTAACCAGCTTACAGTAAATGAGGTAATGTAAAAAGGCATTCATGTTGCAAGGAGTACACAATCACGTGCAAGGGCAATTAATGAAAACACTTTGAGGCTTGCATATGATTTGATGATGGAAATCAGCAGAGCTTCTGCTCATTTACTAAAGCACTGGAACAAATGCACTTGTAGAGTGCACATGCATTTTGCAAACTGCAACATATATTTGCTTTAGACAAATCAACACCACAGAACATTCAAGCAAATTTGAACGAGGGTGGGGGTGGGGGGGGTTGTGAAATCTAGATAATTGCTCATTAGCAGCACACTATTTGGAGTGAGTTTAGGTGGGGGTGGGGGAGTTGTGAAATCTAGATAATTGCTAATTATAAGCACACTAAATACACTCAAACAAAATACATTCAAAATGAGTAGACTAGGTGGATATGTTCCCATCACTTCATGCTGGGAAGGTTATTGAAGGAAAATATACATGCATGACAAAAAAAAACAGGAAAAAATTCCAGCATGTGTGAGGATAAAAAGGGGACATTCACACTATATTGCAATGATGGTAAGTAGTGTTTGAAGCAAGAAATACATCACATTATCAAAGATTACATAAAAGAACATGTGATGCTAATAAAAGAAAAATATCTTACCTTAATATAGTCCTTCTGCAGGACCTGTATGATGGCAGAACAGGTCTCTGGGATAATGATCCCCAGAGCCTGGGGGGAGATGCCTGTCGAGAACTTAAGGTCCTGCAGGCTTCTCCCTGTGGCCAAATACCGCAAGGTAGCGACCAGCCTCTGCTCCGGAGTGATGGCTTGCCTCATGCAGGTATCCTGCCTGCTGATATAGGGGGTCAGCAAAGCCAACAAACGGTCAAAAACGGGGTCCGTCATCCGGAGAAAGTTCCTGAAATCCTCAGGATTATTCTCACGGATCTCACGGAGCAAAGGCATGTGACAGAAATGGTCACGCTGAAGCAACCAATTCTTGGTCCATGAACTCCTCCTCGCCCTGTTCATGGACTGGTCTTGGGCTGAAGAATAAACTACAGCACCAAGCACATACAATGCACGAGCTCTACGACGAGTACGTACAGGTAACATGGCTTCAAAACGGTCGGCTGGTCAGAACGCACTTAACAGAACGCACTGAAGAACAGCAAGGCCTGTGAAGAACGACCTGAAAATCAGGAACGAGCGGCCAATAAAACAAAGATTTCTCAATGCCAACTGACCAAACGCACTGAAAAGCAGATACAAACCTCACAAGCACAGACTGAACAACAGTTAAAACGAACTGAAAAATACGAGTCTCACAAGCGCGAATCGTCTCTCACCAAACTTCTACTAACACGAGATAAACACGAGATTAGCAGAAGGAGCCCAAAGGGTGTCGTACGGGCTATTGAACTTCCGTTTTATAGTCTCGTCGGACTTGGTGTACGTCACCGCGTACTAGGCTGTCGTACTTTTGTGTGGTCGTGTGTGTGCAAGTCCGTTCGTAAGAAAGTCTGCCGCAAGTCCGCCGAAGGTACGTCGGAAGTATGTCGGACAGGCTGTCGGACTTTTGTAGACGAAAAGTCCGACCGTGTGTACGCGGCATTAGAAATCCTGAAGGCAGTGATTGGTTTTCGGGGCCCCGCATGCGGCTAGGCTCCCAAAAAGTCCCACACATGTGGTATCCCCATACTCAGGAGAAGCAGCTAAATGTATTTTGGGGTGCAATTCCACATATGCCCATGGCCTGTGTGAGCAATATATCATTTAGTGACAACTTTTTGTAATTTTTTTTTTTTTGTCATTATTCAATCACTTGGGACAAAAAAAATGAATATTCAATGGGCTCAACATGCCTCTCAGCAATTTCCTTGGGGTGTCTACTTTCCAAAATGGGGTCATTTGTGGGGGTTTTGTACTGCCCTGCCATTTTAGCACCTCAAGAAACGACATAGGCAGTCATAAATTAAAGGCTGTGTAAATTCCAGAAAATGTACCCTAGTTTGTAGGCGCTATAACTTTTGCGCAAACCAATAAAGATAAACTTATTGACATTTTTTTTACCAAAGACATGTGGCCAAATACATTTTGGCCTAAATGTATGACTAAAATTGAGTTTATTGGATTTTTTTTAGAACAAAAAGTAGAAAATATAATTTTTTTTCAAAATTTTCGGTCTTTTTCCGTGTATAGCGCAAAAAATAAAAACGGCAGAGGTGATCAAATACCATCAAAAGAAAGCTCTATTTGTGGGAAGAAAAGGACGCAAATTTCGTTTGGTTACAGCATTGCATGACCGCGCAATTAGCAGTTAAAGCGACGCAGTGCCAAATTGTAAAAAGTGCTCTGGTCAGGAAGGGGGTAAATCCTTCCGGGGCTGAAGTGGTTAACTATCATCGATTTTTTCAGCGTCCCGGTTCCCTCTTTCTTCTATGAGATTTTAACTTTTGGTGAGTATTAAGGACTTTTATGTCCTTTCTCTCCTGTTTGATGTAACTGAGCTAGCCAGCCTTATATACATTTTTCTATATATTTAATTTTCAAGATTCCTCATCAAGCCCCCTGCAGTCACACTAAGGCAGTGAGGAGCTGGCCTTCACTTTGGAGGCTTCCTGTGTGGCCCTCCGGGTCGCTTTGGGTATGTATATGTGATCTCAAGTTGATGAATTTTCCATTCATGCTGGGTTCCACTGATTGGATGCTACTGTCTAGTTTCCATGCACTCTTGTCAGGGATTAGCACTGCGCTGCTTTTTTTGCTTTTTTGTGTGTTTAGTTTATTTTATTATACTAAATTAAATTTCTCTTTGTAGAATTGCAACCTAATATGTCCCCTGAAGAAGCCAATGTATTTGCGAAACTAGTAGGGATTTGTATGATTTTCATCTACCGGTTGTAAATTTACTGTACATGCTCTTGTATATATTTGTATTACAAATGAAATGCAACTATTTTTAAACGATTTTTTTCTAATAAAACTAATTTATTTTAATATACATACTGTATTTATTGGCGTATAACACTCATTTTTTCACCATGAAAATCGGATGCAAATAGTGTGTGCGTGTTATACGCCAATACTTCAATTTTAGCTGCCTCGTAGGAGACAGGGAGGGGGGCGGGATGAGTGCCGTCAGATTACATACAGTCAGAATCTCCTGTTTACTTGGCAGCCTCTGTAATAGGAAGTTCAGTCTCCTGGGCCGCCATTGGCCCACTGTTCTGTCTAACATAGGAGATTCTCACTGTTTGTAATCTGTAGGCGCTCGTCCTGCCCCCTCCCTGTCCCCTCTAGGCTGCAGATGGGCATCGATCAAGCTGCATTGATGGCAATGGTGAGGCTGCTGGATTGATGGCACGTGTGAGGCTGCATTGATGGCAATGGTGAGGCTGCAGATGGGCACTGACCCTTATTTTGCTTCAGAGTTCCTTATTTAAAATTTAAGTTTTTTTCCCTAAATTTCCCTCTTAAAATGAATGTGCGTGTTATACGCCTGTGCATGTTATACGCAGATAAATACGGTAATTTTTCATTATATTTTTGGCACGGCAATAATCCCATCATTCTATTCATTGTCTCCACTTACTTTCTGGGATGAGGTGCCTTATCTAAGAACACATACAACACCACCAGCTCCATTTTTCTCTCTTTATTTTTTATACATCTGACATTAATTTGTTTTAAATGTAGGGTTTACAGAATAACACAACAAATGTAGAATTGTAGTACAGATAATAAATCTTATAACAGCTGTGCATTAACTGTGTATTCAAAATATTTAAACATGCCATATAAGCAGATTATATTAAAACATCTACATAGGGAAAAAGTAATTGGAGAATGAAAAATGCAGCTTGTCATGAGTACCTGTCTAATCCACAGTTACAACTGTAAATATTTTAGGTATTTTTTAAAGAGCAAAGGCTTAAACCCAGTGGCGGCCCATCCATTAGGGGCGCATGGCTGCTGCGCCCCCATCCATCCATCTCGCCCCCTAATCTACGTTCAGGGAGCTGGACGCATTGATTCCAATAGGGGGGGGGTGTTTTTTTTTATGCACATGATTAGAGCCAGAGGCAATGCGCTCCGAGCCCACCCAGTTGTGTGACAATAGCAAATATTCACACTGATCCACCTCCCGACCAATCAATCGGGTGATGGGTCCTGAGACTCATCAACCGATTGGCTGAAAGGATAGGCAAAGCTATTGGACTCCTAGGAGGAGGAGGGAGGAGACCCACGGCTGAAGCTGCCATGATGAGGAGGAGGAAATGCGATAGAAGCCGCCTCCCGCCGCCCGCAACCTAGATGGGGTAAGTGTGGGGCTGGATGACTGATTGAGGGAGTAGTTTGCCACCTCCCCCCAAAAAAAAAAAAAAAACACCAGCCGCCACTGCCACTTACGGACCACCCACCGTGGATATACGTCGATACTTTGACGGTAAATACCGTGGTAATGGCAGCAGATAGCTGCCATAACCATGGTATTTTTTTCAACGGCGGGCGGTTCGCTTTAAGACAAAAGTGGTCTCTGTGGCGGATTTGTCACGAGATTACTTTTATCGGAGACGGAAGAGGTGACACCTCCCTCCCGCCGCGTCCCGGTCATCTCCGCCGCTTACCGGAGCCGTCGGTAGCAGCGGAGACGATCTGATCCTTTCCTCTGATGGACAGGAATTCTAGTGAGGGAATGATGGCCCCCACTTCACTCTGTGCCATTGGATGACGGAAGTGACGTCAAACGTCACTTCCGCCCAACAGCCTTAAAGGGACAATTTTTTTTTATTGAAAAAAATAGTTTTTTTAAATTGCTTTTAAGTGTAAATGTGAGATCTGAGGTCTTTTTGACCCCAGATCTCACATTAAAGTGGTCCTGTCATGTTTTTTTTCTATTACAAGGGATGTTTACATTCCTTGTAATAGGAATAAAAGTGATCACATTTTTTTTAAAGGGACTAAAAATAAAAATAAATAAATAAAATAAATTAGAAAAAAAAAGATTTTTTTTTAAAAGTGCCCCATCCCTCCGTGCTCGCGTGCAGAAGCAAATGCATGCATAAGTCGTGCCCGCATATGTAAACAGTGTTTAAACCACACATGTGAGGTATCGCCGTGATCGTTAAAGTGATAATTCTAGTAAAAGACCATCTCTGTAACTCAAAACTTATAACCTGTAGAAATTTTTAAACGTCGCCTATGGAGATTTTTAAGGGTCAAAGTTTGTCGCCATTCCACGAGTGGGTGCAATTTTGAAGCATGACATGTTGGGTATCAGTTTACTCGGCGTAACATTATCTTTCACAATATAGAAAAAAACTTGGGCTAAATTTACTGATTTCTTATTTTTTCATTCAAAAAAGTGTATTTTTTCCAAAAACGACTGGCATTTTATTCTCTGGGGTAAAATGTAAAAATAAACGCCAACCTTAAAAATTAAAATTTCAAATAAGCTGCTCCCCTGCAAAAGTGATAGACACTCCTAATGCAAATAACGTGAGATAGGGGTCGCTAATAAAATTATCCACATTATTATAACACATGAAATCGTGACTAAATCTTGACATAACTAAACCATAAAAAGACATTCAATAAAAGTCCTTAGGGTGAGAATCTTGAAGTAAGTGAAAATATATAAGTGCTAAAAAAACATAGTCCCAAATGATGAAAAAACATGATTTTCCAATTCCAAAAAATTGTTGCAAGATGATCTTATTTTCTAAACTTGATAGTGAGCAATCCTTCACCACATAAATATCAACACCCGATGTGAGCAGATGAAAAAGCTGCTCACCAGATGTATTTGACTTCTTTACTTAAAAAGAAAGTCAAATATCACTTTGGCAGGTTTATGCCTGCTCGCATATGTGGATGACTTGAAATTGTACAAGGAACCCTCTTCCTCACAGTTTAAGGCAGGATATGCAAAACAATTGAAAAGCATCCATAGCGTGATATTGTTTATTAAAAAATATTGTAAAAAGAAAAGCCAAATGGCTCCTTGCATTAAAAAGTGCCTACACTGGGACTGCTGGCTTGTCACAAGTAGATAAGGCTGGATCTGTACCGCGTCCACCTCCGTGGATGGCGTGCGTTCCACCAACCACAGGAGACAGCCAGAGGACTGGATATGGCGTAGGGCAACGTGACCAGTTGAATTACTTACTTCAGCCGTGAACCTTAAACCAAACCACCATTTTTGGTACTATGTATAGTACTGGGACTTTAGGAGCATGTAGAATTAAATAATCTGCTTATTTTTGGTTGAGCAATTTATGATTCAATCCCTCTGTGACCCAATTTTCCAGCTCCAATTTGAGTCGTGCCGTAGGGTCTCCATTAAGCCTTCTATATGTGGCTGTATCACTGAGTAGCCTTTGTATTTCTTCATAGTAGTATTCTCTCGTGAGTACCACCAGTGGTTTAAGGTTCACGGCTGAAGTAAGTAATTCAACTGTGAACTATTTGGACCTTACCATAACTAAAAATAACAGCCCTTTTGAGACAAAAACATTTTTCAAGGCCACTGATAGAAATGGCTTTGTGCCCACGCACAGTTACCACCATCCACAGTGGATAGGGGCTGTCCCTAAGGGGCAGTACATGAGACTAAGGCACAACTGCAATAATGATGAAGAGTTCTTTCTACAAGCAGGAATTTTAACAGAAAGGTGCCTGGAGAAAGGCTATAAATTGGAGACGCTGAATCAGGTGGTATGGCAAGTGTCTTCAATTGATAGACAATCTCTTCTGACAACAAAGCCTAAAAAAGAATATAAAGATCAGGTGGCTTTTGTGTCAGGATTCCACAGACAATACAAATAGGTTGAGTCTAAGAAATTTTGGCCTATACTCTTGAAAGATAAAGATCTAAGGTCATCTATTCCTTCCAAACCGAAATTCATTTATAAGAGGGCTCCAGGTAACCACAAAAAAATCTGGGGACCCTAAAAAAAATCTCACACTTTCAATCTATGGTCACCAAGGAAAGTTTCAAAATTAAACCTTTGATAACATGCTAATCAGGCCATGTCACCTACGTCTTGGAGTGCCCATGTTCACAACTTAGAATCAAATAAACAAGCATCTGGCAAACATCAAAAAAGGATTCCTAAACCATAGTGTGTCAAGACATTTTAAAGAATTTCACAACAGTGACCGCACACTCTGTACCTTCTATGGAATTGACAAGATCTCTAAACATTGGAGGGGAACACATATGAACAGAGCGGTCTCACAAAACAAGACCAAATGGTTGTATAAATTATCCACTATCCAGCCATATGGCATGAACATTAAGCTGGATTTGAATTGCTTTTTATCCAATGACCAAATCAGTGGTGCTGCCCTCTAGGGGTGTTTTTGAGGTGACCAGTTTTTTTTAAAAAAAAGGATATCTTACTTGAATGTATGATTATTAATTGGGCACTCATCTATATTTTTAATGCATTAGCATCTACTGATATCCATCACTATTCTCTGTGGGGGATGGGCGAGGTTACATCATGCTAAGATCCAGTTTTGTAAAATTAGTGTTCCTTAGTCACCCAACAAGATTAGACACCTATGTTAGCAGGAAGGGGTTGTCCTGTTTATATATATATATATATATATATATATATATATATATATATATATATATATATATATATTTTTGTATTTCTATTTCTGAGTCCAACATTACGAATATGTCATTTATTTTATTACTATTTTAAATTCCTATGTGTTTCGCTAAGTATTTATACATTTGTATGATGTCTAGATGGGTGCATATGTAAACCGGAACTGTGGCTGCGCACGCATCTATATCTCTTTAACAATCGGGTTGAATACCATAAATAACGTGACTTCCAGTGAGCAGGTACACCTCCTGAAGACGTAATCACAAAACGTATGTTGAGGCGGTACCTGGTGACGTTGCCCTACGCCATATCCGGTCCTCTGGTCATCTCCTGTGGTCAGTGGAACGCACACCATCCATGGCGGTGGACGCGGTACAGATCCAGCCTTCTCTACTTGTGACAAGCCAGCAGCCCCAGTGCCGGGTAGGCACTTTTTAAATGTAAGGAGCCATTTGGCTTTTCTTTTTACAATATTTTTTAATAAACAATATCACGCTATGGATGCTTTTCAATTGTTTTGCATATCCTGCCTTAAACTGTGAGGAAGAGGGTCCCTTGTACATCTCCAAGTCATCCATATATGCGAGCAGGCATAAACCTGCCAAAGCGATATTTGAATTTCTTTTTAATTAAAGAAGTCAAATACAGCTGGTAAGCAGCTTTTTCATCTGCTCACGTCGGGTGTTGATATTTATGTGGTGAAGGATTGCTCACTATCAAGTTTAGAAAATAAGATCACCTTGCAACAATTTTTTGGAATTGGAAAATCATGTTTTTTCGTCATTTGGGACTATGTTTTTTTAGCACTTTTATATTTTCACTTACTTCAAGATTCTCACCCTAAGGACTTTTACTGAGTTTTTTTTAGGTTTAGTTATGTTTATCCATTCACAATTTCATGTGTTATAATAATGTGGAATTTTTTAATTAGCGCCCCCTATCTCACGTTATTCTCTAGGGTGTCTGAAAAAATATATATAACATTTGATTTTTTCTAACTAATTTTCTAGCAAAAAAAAAATGATTTTAACTTGTAAACACCAAGTGTAAAAAATAGGCTTGGTCTTTAGGTGGTTAAACCAATAAAACCTAAAGTCGGAACAGCCTTTTGTTAATCAATCAATTAAGATCATCATTCTTCGAAAGTAAATGTACCACCAATCACTAGATTCTTAGATGAGCTTTAACCACTTGAGCCCCGGACCATTATGCTGCCTAAGGACCAGAGGTCTTTTTTCAATTTGGCACTGCGTCGCTTTAACTGCTAATTGCGCGGTCATGCAATGCTGTACCCAAACAAAATTTGCGTCCTTTTCATCCCACAAATAGAGCTATCTTTTGATGGTATTTGATCACCTCTGCGGTTTTTATTTTTTGCGCTATAAACGGAAAAAGACCGAAAATTTTGAAAAAAAATGATATTTTCTACTTTTTGTTGTAAAAAAAATCCAATAAACTCAATTTTAGTCATACATTTAAGCCAAAATGTATTCGGCCACATGTCTTTGGTAAAAAAAAATGTCAATAAGCGTATATTTATTGTTTTTTTGCGCAAAAGTTATAGCGTCTACAAACTAGGGTACATTTTCTGGAATTTACACAGCTTTTAGTTTATGACTGCCTATGTCATTTCTTGAGGTGCTAAAACGGCAGGGCAGTACAAAACCCCCCCAAAAGACCCCATTTTGGAAAGTAGACACCCCAAGGAAATTGCTGAGAGGCATGTTGAACCCATTGAATATTTATTTTTTTGTCCCAAGTGATTGAATAATGACAAAAAAAAAAAAGTTTACAAAAAGTTGTCACTAAATGATATATTGATCACACAGGCCATGGGCCTATGTGGAATTGCACCCCAAAATACATTCAGCTGCTTCTCCTGAGTACGGGGATACCACATGTGTGGGACTTTTTGGGAGCCTAGCCGCGTACGGGGCCCCGAAAACCAATCACCGCCTTCAAGGGTGTAAATTTTTGATTTCACTCTTCACTGCCTATCACAGTTTCGGAGGCCATGGAATGCCCAAGTGGCACAAAACTCCCCCAAATGACCCCATTTTGGAAAGTAGACACCCCAAGCTTTTTGCTGAGTGGCATATTGAGTCCATGGAATATTTTATATTTTGACACAAGTTGCGGTAAAGTGACACATTTTTTTTTTTTTTTTGCACAAAGTTGTTACTAAATGATATATTGCTCACACAGGCCATGGGCATATGTGGAATTGCACCCCAAAATACATTTAGCTGCTTCTCCTGAGTATGGGGATACCACATGTGTGGGACTTTTTAGGAGCCTAGCCGCGTACGGGGCCCCGAAAATCAATCACTGCCTTCAGGATTTCTAAGGGCGTGAATTTTTGATTTCACTCTTCACTGCCCATCACAGTTTCGGAGGCCATGGAATGCCCAGGTGGCACAAAACCCCCCAAATGACCCCATTTTGGAAAGTAGACACCCCAAGCTATTTTCTGAGAGGCATGGTGAGTATTTTGCAGCTCTCATTTGTTTTTGAAAATGAAGAAAGACAAGAAAAAACATTTTTTTTTTCTTTTTTCAATTTTCAAAACTTTGTGACAAAAAGTGAGGTCTGCAAAATACTCACTATACCGCTCAGCAAATAGCTTTGGGTGTCTACTTTCCAAAATGGGGTCATTTGGGGGGGTTTTGTGCCACCTGGGCATTCCATGGCCTCCGAGACTGTGATAGGCAGTGAAGAGTGAAATCAAAAATTTACTCCCTTAGAAAGCCTGAAGGCGGTGTTTGGTTTTCGGGGTCCCGTACGCGTCTAGGCTCCCAAAAAGTCTCACACATGTGGTATCCCCGTACTCAGGAGAAGCAGCAGAATGTATTTTGGGGTGTAATTTCACATATTCCCATGCCATGTTTGAGCAATATATCATTTAGTGACAACTTTGTGCAAAAAAAAAAAAAAAAAAAAATGTGTCTCTTTCCCGCAACTTGTGTCGCAATATAAAATATTCCATGGACTCGACATGCCTCTCAGCAAATAGCTTGGGGTGTCTACTTTCCAAAATGGGGTCATTTGGGGGGGGGGTTTGAACTGTCCTGGCATTTTATGCACAACATTTAGAAGCTTATGTCACACATCACCCACTCTTCTAACCACTTGAAGACAAAGCCCTTTCTGACACTTTTTGTTTACATGAAAAAGTTTTTTTTTTTTTGCAAGAAAATTACTTTGAACCCCCAAACATTATATATTTTTTTAAAGCAAATGCCCTACAGAATAAAATGGTGGGTGTTTCATTTTTTTTTTTTCACACAGTATTTGCGCAGCGATTTTTCAAACGCATTTTTTGGGGAAAAAACACACTTTTTTAAATTTTAATGCACTAAAACACACTATATTGCCCAAATGTTTGATGAAATAAAAAAGATGATCTTAGACTGAGTACATGGATACCAAACATGACATGCTTTACAAGTGCGCACAAACGTGCAGTGGAAACAAAATAAATACATTTTTAAAAGCCTTTAAAAGCCTTTACAGGTTACCACTTTAGATTTACAGAGGAGGTCTACTGCTAAAATTACTGCTCTCGATCTGACCTTCGCGTGATACCTCACTTGCATGGTGCAATTGCTGTTTACGTTTGACGACAGACCGCAGCTTGCGTTCGCCTTAGCGCAAGAGCAGGGGGCGACAGGGGTGCTTTTTTTTTTTTCTTTATTATTTTTTTGCTTTTTTATCTTATTTTTAAACTGTTCCTTTCATTTTTTTTTTTTTTTTTAATCATTTTTATTGTTATCTCGGGGAATGTAAATATCCCCTATGATAGCAATAGGTAGTGACAGGTACTCTTTTTTGAAAAAATTGGGGTCTATTAGACCCTAGATCTCTCCACTGCCCTCAAAGCATCTGACCACACCAAGATCTCTGTGATAAAATGCTTCCCCAATTTCCCAATGGCGCTATTTACATCCGGCGAAATCTAAGTCATAAAATGCTCGTAGCTTCTGGTTTCTTAGGCCATAGAGATGTTTGGAGCCACTCTGGTCTCTGATCAGCTCTATGGTCAGCTGGCTGAATCACCGGCTGCATTCTCAGGTTCCCTGTTGAGACAGGAGAGCCAGAGAAAAACACGGAAGACGATGGGGGGGGGCATTCCCTCCCACGGCTTGTAAAAGCAGTCTAGAGGCTAATTAGTCACTAGGATTGCTTTTACATGAAAGCCGACCGCTGGCTGAAAAGAATGATACCAAGATGATACCTAAACCTGCAAGCATCATTCTGATATAACCACTCAAAGTCGTGAATGGCGTACCTGAAGACAAAAAAATGGTTAACAATAAAGCACAGTAAACGGTAAAGTATTAAAAAAATTGCATACCTGAAAAACAAACTTGATAAAACATAATAACAATAAAACATTTCAGAATAGAATACAGTAAAAAAGAGCAGAACAATAGAGAGAATAGAGAGAGAGAGAACAATAAAACGACAACTATTTTTTTTTATTTTATATATTTTTTTTTTTTTACACTTTTTTTGTAACTAACTTTTATAACTGTAACCGGTTCCAGGTTCAGGTCTCTCAAAATGCGATGGCATCTTGGGAGACCCTGTGAAAGTGTGCCTAGTCTGTGCAATGCTGTACCCTACGCTAATACTCAACTAGTGAATGGTAGCGTTCAAAACATTCACCAATGCAAAGACCAGGATTATCAGGACAGGAGGGACAATAATAGCGGGTGTCACGCCTATATCCGCACTTGCTGCAGACACGACATCTTTTTTGGGGGGGTTCGTTGGGTAGGGGTACTCGGGAGGACATAAAGAAAATGCCTCTCATGCAGCCGACTGCATTTGGTTGGGGATGTGAATGGGGGAAGTACGGGCGCTGCAGAAGTGGTGGGTTTCCAATTAGGATTGGCGAATGCAGCAGGAAGGGCATTATGGGCACGACGGGCCTGTGTTTGTCTTTTTGGTGGCAGCGGGACACTACTTGTGCTTGCCACCTCACCAGCTTGAACTGCACTTATGGGACTCACCACGTCACCAAGTGTTACTGCAGTGCGGGTTTGACTACGACCGGGGTGTACTAGGCCACTGGTGCTTGCCAGTTCAATAAAAAGCTACCAAAAAAACTGTTAGCGATCAGGCCTGACTCTGCGACCGCTGCAGTTATGCGTTTAGTTTTTTGTAAGTGACAGTGGTCGATCGATACTGCACTTGGGTGGGCTGGGCTGGGCCGGGCGGAGGGGCAAAACGCAGGTGCTAGCAGGTATCTGGGCTGATCCCACTAACACTGTGTTTTTGGGAACCCTAAACTGCTGGGGACGCTAGTATAGATCTGATCGGATCAGATATTGATCCGTTCAGATACTATACCACTAAGGGAGGTGTACGGTGCGTGCGTGGGTGTTAGCGGTACTGGCGCTAACCTGACGCTGCCTGGGGCTGGTGCTTGCCAGTTCACCAAAATGCTACCAAAAAAACTGTTAGCGATCGCAGGGATCAGGCCTGACTCTGCGAACGCTGCAGTTATGCGTTTAGTGTTTTGTAAGTGTCAGTGATCGATCGATACTGCTCTTGGGTGGGCTGGGCTGGGCCGGGCGGAGGGGCAAAACGCAGGTGCTAGCAGGTATCTGGGCTGATCCCACTAACACTGCGTTTTTGGGAACCCTAAACTGCTGGGGACGCTAGTATAGATCTGATCGGATCAGATATTGATCCGTTCAGATACTATACCACTAAGGGAGGCGTATGCTGCGTGCGTGGGTGTTAGCGGTACTGGCGCTAATCTGACGCTGCCTGGGGCGACGCATATCACCGCCGGGCGATCAGGGGGCTAAACCTTTATTCGGTAATAAACGGCGGGTGCCCTGACACTATAAAAAATAAACGAACTAACCAGCATCACCCGTAACAGTTATACGGTGATCAGTGGTGAAAGGGTTAACTAGGGGGCAATCTTGTGTGCCTGGCATGTTCTACTGTGTGTGTAGTGTTGTGCACTCACATTTCAGTCTTCTCTCCTCGGCGCCGGACGGAAAATACAGAGCCGAGGAGAGATGACATCACTTCCTTTGCTGCTGTTTAGCATACAGGAATGTTCCCATTGGCCGGCGGCGATCACGAGGGGGGGCCACGAACGGATGGCCTCCCCCTCACCTCCGATCACCGGGGAACAAAACAGGACTGCCTCGGGCACTGGGGGGGTCCGATCGGACCCCCCACCCGCGGGAGGCAAATCACGTATATGTACGTGATTTTGCCTGCCCGTGCCGTCTTGCCGACATACATCGGCGTGAGGCGGTCCTTAAGTGGTTAAGATGCTAATAAAATTCAGATGTCATTTTAAAATATTTTAGTAAATATCAGTAAAATGATACTAAAGTCAATTTTTTTTGTTTAAAAATAACAAACATGTTATACTTACCTGCCCTGTGCAGTGATTTTGCACAGAGCAGCCCAGATCCTCCTCTTCTCGGGTTCTTTAGTTGGCACTCCTGGCCCTTCCCTCCTGCCAAGTGCCCTCACAGTAAGCAGCTTGCTATGGGGGCACCCAAGCCAAGCCACAGCTCTGTGTCCATTCAGACACAGGGGCTCTACCCCCTCTCTCTCTCCTCATTGGCTCACTGACTTTGACAGCAGCGGGAGCCAATGTGCACGCTGCTCTGTGCCAATCAGGAGGGAGAGTCCTGGGCAGCTGAGTCTCTTGTGCAGCATCACTGGATTGAGATGGTGCTCAGGAAAGTATTAAGGGGCAGAGGGGGGAGCTGCACACCGATGGTTTTTTATCCTAATACATAGAATGCTTTAAGATAAAAAAAACCTTCTGCCTTTAAAACCACTTTAAAATTATATCTTGAGAACTTACCTTAAAGGTCCTTGTTCAGACCCTGTCAGATATGGGGTGACAATGCTCTGTACCTGTCTTCCCATTGCTCTCTTGAGTGTTGACATCCTGTCACATGAGCTTCTGATGGAGGCCATTTCTACAAATGGAATGCAGATATGGTCAACTATTGTCATTGTCACCATTAAGAAACAAATGTAATTCAGTTGAGGTTTACATCTAGTTTACCTAACCGCATCCCGTATGGGGGTAGTTTTGCAAATCATGTTAACATATAGCTCTGATAGAGGGGTGATAGCGCAGTAACAACAAAAAGAATACAGTGATGTCCCTTTCAATCATTCTGTATATTATACAATGTGATATAATGCTCTGAATTATTAACTAAATCAGAAAATGCACAAAATTGTTCCATTTCTACTATTCCATATGGCCATTGTTACTGGTGTATTAGCAAAGAATTTACAGAACCCAGAAGGAACTTTATACCAATGAGACAGATGTTTATAACCAGTAATTATCATAAACTGAAGATTTATGGGGAAAAACAGAGATCTTGCTTGACTACTTGAGTATTACAGTAATGTTCTGAGGTCTCCTTAATAGTTAGATATGAAAGGAGATTTAATAATTAAAGGGTGCTGTGGGAACAAGACCTTGACAAATTTCTCCTCAGTGGAACAAAGCCAGAACGATCGCCTTTAAAAGAGGTTTTAACCAAACAACATAGAAAAAAAAAGAAAACGATGGAGGAAAGTAATACAATTTAGGAGTTTTAAAATGTGTACAATTGGTAGAATAGAGAGTGTGGTGGAGGCAGTCAGATAGACCTGGGATGGTCCTACATTTATTTAGGTGGTCCTGATATCCTAAGATCTGAATAATTGCCTTTGGATAACCTAATGTATGTAACAGAGCTGCACTGAGTGGTCCAGGCAGCAGAAAAGGTAAGTATTTACACTCTTCTCTACAAGTATATGCTTTGATTTCAAGTTTTTTTAATGTGACAGTATCTCCTTAAGATATCTGTACATTACATTGTTAGATTGTCCGGGGGCAGGGGAGGTCCATGGCTTAAACTAGAAATTGGGTTTTATAAAATACAAGCAAGACAGTTGGCAATACATTTACTAAAATTACCTTTTCGGAAATATTTTGAATGATTATTAATTTCTTTATTTAATTATTGATAATCCAGTTCACGCATGCTTCCTCCCTAGGCATAATTAAATGACTAATTAGAGTTATACATTGCTAAAGTCTGTTTACCAAAGTTTACATGCTGAAATTACATGACAGCTTAACATTCTAACTTCTATGTTGTTAGCATAACTGTGTTAAGTATGTAGATATTACAGTTTAAAACTAAAAGTTAATAAGATGTGTTATGGTTCATACAAGCATCTACATTATCAAAATAATCAAATTTATTTAAAGCTGGATTCTAGGTGAGCAGGAAAATACACTATATTACCAAAAGTATTGAGACTTTACAAGCACATGAACTTTATTTATTTTTTTAAATATGCATAACATATTGTATACACGACTAAACATAATAATAAAGGCTTACTCACCTATAATATATGAACAAAGGGTTTTTTTCCTCAACCAAGAGAAATATCACTGTAATATATATATATATTATACATTACTCAACTTGATTAACATTCAGACCAAGAAACATAGATCATCATGTGTATGTAGCCTTTCTTCAAAATTACGTTTATCCTTGAAAATCTAAGGGAGTGTCCAGAGAGAAAACAGGGAAAGAACCCGACACCCAGAGATCAACAAACAGCAGCTACAGGCCTGATATTCCTCAACGCCTTTATCCAGACCCTTTGCTGCCATCTGTCTTTCTGGAGACCCCGAATTTTCCCTACCTCACCAAGAATCTCACATACCACCACCGGAACAGGAAGGACTTTCTGTAGAAGGGATACCTGACACCGTGTAATATCGCACTACTAAGCTGACTAGAAAAAGAGTGTCCAAATCAAATCCCTTGCGATTCTGCAATGCTCCATACACCCACTCAGCATAAGACATGCTAGGCAGGAAAGGAATATTCAGAGCCCTCCCCATCTTTTTATAGACTTATATATTGAAAGGGCACTGAAGCAAGAAGTGGTCCATGATTTACACTTCACCCTGACACTCCGCTCTTGGACAACCACGATTGTCCAAAGAGCGGCACTTCACGTTCCCCCTCACATAGAGCCTACCGTGGAAAGCGAGCCAGGCTTGGTCCCTAAATTTCAAGGGAATCTGCTCAGAATTTATTAAATGTAAACCCTCCCTCATAATATGACCTGGGCAATCCCTTAAGGCCAGTGGCGCATAAAAGACAGTACCCACGATCTTATCACCCAGGAGTCTCCTAGGAAGGGACCTGATATCCTCCGCTGTCACATGCCACCATTTAAGAATTTTTAGGCACAGGGCAACATAAGCCAGGCAGCTTGCCATGCTTGATCCTTAAGCTTTTCACTGGCCTGCCACTCTCCCAACAGCCCAGAAAAGGTCTAAACCCGATCTGGAAAATACCCACCTATCCATGCGGTCTCTCTGCTAGCATGTTACCAAAATTGTGTTTCAAAAACATCAGAGAGAAGAACACAACCGGGTTGACCATCCCTAGGCCATCCTTCCACCTAGATAGGCAAGTCACATTCCGCTTCACAAGATTCAGCCTGTTCCCCCATAATAATTGGAAGAAACAACTATAAATCCTGGTAGAGCAAGACTCTGGCAAGATGCATGCAAAGCTGACACACAGAAAGGAAGGAATCAGGTAGGTCTTAATCAAGTCCACCCTTTCCCTCAAGGAGAGCCGCCATCCTTTCCAGCATTTCACCTTGACATCAGCATCATTCAGCCTGGCTTCCCAATTTGACTTACTGTAATCATCAGGGCCAAACTCGATGCCTAATACTTTAACTTTCTGCTGAGGCCTCGGGAAGGTGTCCGGAAGTGCAAAGCTCTCACCTCCCTCGCTCATCCAAAAAACTTCACTTTTATCACGGTTGACCTTGGAGCCTGATACCTCGGAATACTGCTCTATAACTGAAACCACCTCCTGCGCCTCCTCTGTCCCAGAGATAAAAACAGAAACGTCATCAGCATAGGCTACAACCCTCAAGGGTGGCTCACCAGTAATGCCCACCGGCACCCCGCACAACGGTCCGCTTTCTAGCCTTCTGATGAAAGGGTCGATTGCGAACACGTATAGCAAAGGGCAAGGCGGACACCCCTGGTGCACCCCGATCCAACCCCGAAGGGCCGTCCAACCCAACCATTAACAAACATGAAGCTCTCTGCCTCTCTGTATAAAGTCTTAAGCCATCCAATAAACCCACCCTCCAGGCCATACTTGTCAAGGAGAAGCCAGAGGTACTCATGATTGACACGATCAAAAGCCTTCGCCTGATCCAGTGCCAGCAAATACTTTCCCAATACGTTCCCAAATAAAGTTCATATACTTACTCTGGCATCAGCTTCCATAGGAACAAAACATTTGAGAAATACCCACAGTGGTGCTTGCATTCATGATCTTTTCATCTCAAAACAAACAGAGCTCTTCCCCCATGCTATTGTCCACAGGGAGTAGCCCTTTTAACAAACAGTCCCCATTGTAAGTGATGGAACAACCATGCCTGGCCGGCCTTCCCCCTCATGGCCACTTGTACACTTATGGGGACATGTGTCTTGGTCCCATACAAAAGGTAATAATCACAATTCATACATTTCTATTTTTCATATACTTATTACACAACATACAGTTACACAGCCTGCTCAGTCACACACAGCATTCACTTTAGGTTTGCATTAAATGGGCCCTATAGAGGATTTAAATATAGGTGCTTCCCCAATTAATAGACCTACTTACAATGCCAAAAATATAACCTACAATAAAAGTCCTGTCAGTATACAGAAAGCAACAAAAAAACATAAGGTTCTTTGCCTGGCAGATCTTACCCATACAGCGGACAAGATCCCGAACACAGAACAGCAAAAATGTTCAAAAAACTTGAAGTATGGTTGTCTTACAATAGGCTGGCATTTGCTGATCTGGTTCTCGATCATCATTAGGGATGAGCCGAACACCCCCCGGTTTGATTCGCACCAGAAACTTTAGAACCCCATTAAAGTCTATGGGACTCGAACGTTCGAAATCAAAAGTGCTAATTTTAAAGGCTAATATGCAAGTTATTGTCCTAAAAAAGGGTTTGGGGACCCGGGTTCTGCCCCAGGGGATAAGTATCAATGCAAAAAAAGTTTTAGGAAACATCCGTTTTTTTGGGGAGCAGTGATTTTAATGATGCTTAAAGTGAAAAAATAAAAGTGAAATATTCCTTTAAATATCGTACCTGGGGTGTTTCCCATGCTTAGAACAGTCCCTGCACAAAATTACATTTTTAAAGGAATAAAACTAATTTAAAACTGCTTGCGGCTTTAATGTAATGTCGGGTCCCGGCAATATGGATGAAAATCAATGAGACAAACGGCATGGGTAACCCCCCCCCCCCAGTCCATTACCAGGCCCTTTGGGTCTTGTATGGATATTAAGGGGAACCCCACACCCAAATTAAAAAAAGGAAAGGCGTGGGGCCCCCAGGCCCTATATACTCTAAACAGCAGTATACAGGCGGTGCAAACAAGACAGGGACTGTAGGTTTGTTGTTAAGTAGAATCTGTTTGTAATTTTGAACTGGTACATTTTTAAAGTGTAGCTCCAACAAAAAAAAATATTTTTAAGCTTTTTGGAAAACATAGGGAAGGGTTATCACCCCTGTAAAATTTGTTTTGCTGTCTGTGCACCTCTTCAGAAGATTTCATCTCACTTTTTGTCCCAATGACAAATGTTTTTTTTTAAATTTGGGGGTTTTAGTGAAACAAAGATTGGTGATAAAGCATCAGTGAAGAGGAGACACGTTTTTCCCATATTAACTCTTACAGGAGAGAATTTCCCTTCCTAGGGGTAGATGTCATCTCACTTCCTGTTGTCTCCTTCCATTTGCAAGTAGGAGTCGTTTGTAAGTTGGATGTTTGAAAGTAGGGGCCTGCCCTATATACTCTGCAGAAATTGGGGCCTTAGGTGTTGGTGTTGCCACAACACTGTAAGCCCTCACAGTTATTCTTGGTGGGTGCAGGAACGGGCCATGCTGTAAAATATTAGATCAAGAATTGTAATTATATGCCATTGTTGAACAGTGGTAGAAATATTGGGCCTTTGGTGGTGGTGGTGGTGGTGCTGGTGCCACAACACTGTAAGTCCTCACAGTTACTCTTGGTGGGCGCTGGAATGGGCCCTGCTGTGAACTATTAGATCAAGAATTGTAATTACGTGTCCCTGTTGAACAGGGGCAGAAAAATTGGGCCTTAGGCATTGGTGCCACAACACCGCAACCCCTCACAGATGCTATAGTTGGAGCGCAGGAATGAGCCCTGCTGCAAAGTATAGCGTCAAAAATTTTAATTATACGCCCCTGTTAAACAGGGGCTGAAAAATTGGGCCTTGGCCACTGGTGGCAGTGCCCAGAACCAAAAATGTTCTTACAAGCTATCAGCATGAAAATTGAGGAGGAAGAGGATTGTCACTCAACATAACAGGATAGTCACTCAGCATCAGCATAGGCAGTCTTGAAGGGATCTAACATTAAAAAAAAAAAAAAAAAAATCAATCGGTTACATCAGCATCAGGTGCTAGGTAGCTGGTGATCCAAGATTGATTCATTTTTCTGAAGGTCAGCCGATTGACCGATTCGGTGGACAGGCGCACCCTGTGATCGGTTACAACGCCTCCAGAGCACTGAATGTGCGTTCCGAAAGAACGCTGGATGCAGGACAGGCCAGTAGCTCAATTGCATACTGTGCAAGCTCTGGCCAGTGATCCATTCTCAAGACCCAGTAACCCAGAGGATTTTCGGTGAGAAAGGTATCCAAGTCTGATCTTGCCCCTAGGTAATCCTGCACCATGTGAATCAGACACTAGCGATGGTTGCTGGAACCGATCAGACCTTGGGGCTGCGGACTAAAAAATTGTCTAAACGCATCGGTCAGACGGCCACCTTCTCCACCGCTCCTTCTGTTACTGACCGAAGCCTCAGCAACACGTTGTCCAGGAGGACCAGGAAGTTGTGACCTCCCAGGCTCTGGAAACGCGTTGCACAAACCTTTCTGCAAGGCCTCCCGAAGATGTTTCATCCTCTGCTCACTCTGCAATGGCAAGATAAGGTCTGCAACCTTACCCTTGTAACGTTGATCAAGGAGGGTTGCCAGCCAGTAATCATCCCTCCCCTTGATACCACAAATACGAGGATCGTTCCGGAGGATTTGCAGGATCAAGGAGGCCATTCAGCGTAGGTTTGCTGAGGCATTCGGTCCAGAGCCCTCTGGGTCACTAAGGACGACATGATCTGCAGCCACCTCCTACTAGCCACGTACAAGTCCATGGGTTTCTTCGGACTGTAAATGATCCCTTGAAGACTGCTGCTGATGCTGAGTGCCAGGCTCCACCTCCATGCTGACACAATCCTCCTCCTCTTCCTGTGTGATCGGCGGGCACGCAGGAACACTGTCTGGATAAAAGGGGGCCTTGAGAGGTAAGGAAGTCCTCCTCTTCCTCCCTCTGTTCTGCCTCAAGTGCCCTTTCCATTATTCCACGCAGCGTGTGCTCCAACAGGTGGACAAGAGGGACAGTGTCACTGATGCATGCACTGTCACTGCTCATCATCCTCGTGGCCTCCTCAAATGGTGATAGGACAGTACATGCATCACTGATCATAGCCCACTGGCGTGGGGAAAAAACCAAGGTCCCCTGACCCTGTTCTGGTGCCATAGTCGCATAGGTACTCATTGATGGCCCTCTGCTGCGTGTGCAACTGCTGCAGCATGGCCAACGTTGAGTTCCACCTGGTGGGCATGTCACAGATTAGGCCGTTCTTGGGCAGGTTAAATTCCTTTTGGAGGTCAGCCAGCCGAGCACTGGCATTATATGACCTGCGGAAATGCACACAGACTTTCCTGGCCTGCCTCAGGACATCCTGTAAGCCCGGGTACTTGCCCAAGTACCACTGCACCACCAAGTTAAGGACATGAGCCAAACAGGGCACATGGGTTATTTGTCCCTGTCAGAGGGCGGAGAGGAGGTTGGTGCCATTGTCACAAACCACCATACCTGCCTTAAGCTGGTGTGGCATCAACCACTTCTGAACCTGCCCCTGCAGAGCTGACAGAATCTCTGCCCCAGTGTGGCTCCTGTCCCCCAAGCACACCAGCTCAAGCACTGCATGGCATCTTTTTGCCTGCGTAGCCCCTTGAATGCCTATGGAGCACCACTGGTTCCGAGGACAAATCAGCACAGGAAGAGGCCATGGAGGAAGAAGAGGAGGGGGTGGAGGAGAGAGGTGTGGCAGAATCACCACTAGTAGAATATTGGAGGCGTGGTGGCGGAACAACCTCCAACACTACTGAACCCTGTCCTGCATCCTTCCCAGTTGCCAGAAGAGTCATACAGTGCGTGGTGAAAGATAGGTAACGTCCCTGTCCATGCCTGCTGGACCATGAGTCAGGGGTAATATGCACCTTACTACTGACCGCACTGTCCAGCGAGGCCAAGACATTGCCTTTCACATGCCGGTAGAGAGCCGGAATTTCCTTCCAAGAGAAAAAGTGGCGTTTGGGAACCTGCCACTGAGGAACCGCACATTCCACAAACTCATGGAAGGGGGCAGAGTCTACCAACTGAAAAGGCAGCAGTTGAAGTGCTAGCAATTTAGCCAAGCTAGCATTCAACCGCTAGGCACATGGATGGCAGGGAGCGAACTTCTTTTGGCGGTGTAGCAGCTGGGGCAGGGAAATTTGCCTGGTACAATCTGACGTCTGTGTACCGAAAACAGGTTGCCCGCAAGTACTTGGCTGTGACACACCAAATTTTACACCTTCATTCCTCTCAGTGCAAGTTTCAGGGAGGACTGAAGGTATAGTGGGGTTGGAGATCCAAGCTGATGAGGAGCAAGGAGAGGTCCGCTTTGTTCTTTGGTGTGGGTCTTTCAGGTACGCTTGACAACGAACTGCATGGCAGGTTGACATATGTCTGGTTAAGCATGTGGTGCCCAAGTGGATGATGTTTTGGCCACGCGAGATACGCTTGAGACATATGTTGCAAATAGCAGCGGTGGGATCTAAAGCACTCGTCTCAAAGACAGGTCCGCACCAAAGAACTTTTGGAATAACACGCAGAGACAGCAGCGCCCTGCACATGCAGAGCTCTGCGGTGTGATGCAATTGGTGTGCTGCCCTTAAGCTGGCCCCTGGAGGGCATCCTGCCTCGTTGGAGATGTGCTTCCTCCTCCTCCTCTCTCCTATCAGGCACCCACGTGGAGTCGTGTGACCTCATCATCCCCTCTCTCCTCATCACTGGAGCAAACCTGGCAGTATGCTGCAGCTGGAGGAACATGACTGCCAGATTGTTGTCCTTTTTGGGCACCCCCTCTCTCTTGGCTCACGTTACTGCCTTCCTCTAGCTGGGTACCATCATAGGAGCCTTCAAAACTCTGGGAATCCTCCTGGAGCATGTACCCAACACTGTGGTCAAACAGTTTGGGGGACTCCTCAGGAGGACATGGTGGGGCTAGGGAAGGAGTGACTGATGCCATTGAGCCGAGGGAAGAGGCTGGGTTGGCAGCTGCTTTGCCAGACAAAGTACCCTGAGCCTGGGTGAGAGAGGATGAGGAGGATGAGGTCGGCTTGGTCATCCACTCTACCAAGTCTTCCGCATGTTGCGGCTCAACACGGCCAGCTGCCGAAAAGGACAAGCATGTCTCACGGCCACGTGCTGATGAGGATGCACCGTCTCCACGACCAGCACTGTTGCCTCTAGACACAGAGCCTGCTTGCCCTTTTTATTGGCTTGTGACTGTCTGCCTCTCCTTGTTGGCCGTCCAGACATACTAATGGCCTGCAGTGAGATGTAGCTGCACAAAGCTGGGATGTATATATATATATATATATATATATATACTGATACTGCAGCTAGTAGAATCAACTGCCTGCCTGCAGTATTATTAGTATGAGAACAACAGCAATTGTCTTCAGGTAGCTTTAGGTGGACACTGTGCAGAGGACAGAGTACACTAACTGTAAATACTGCAGCTGCCTGTCTGTGGTATTAATAGGATCAGAATAACAGCAATTGTCTTCAGGTAGCTTTAGGTGCACACTGTGCAGAAGACACAGTACACTAACTGTAAATACTGCAGCTACCTGCCTATGGTACTAATAGGATCAGAAGAACACCAGCAATTTTCTTCAGGTAGCTGTAAATACTGTAAAAACGCCTACCTGCCTGTCAGTAGGAAGAGAATACCAGGAACGGATCTAGCTAAACTGAATACAGTGTGTGTATATTGTGACACTGGGGATTGTTCAGCTCAAGTGGATAGATGCGTTTTGGTGCAGTGAGTCCACATCAGAGAGGCATTTATAGTTAAGGGCCTGGTAGCCCATGTTTATTAAAGGGAAAAACAAAACAAAAGTCCATCCAGGAATCCCACGCAGGGGTCCAAGCTTCAAATAAATACACAAAATCCAAATGAAAATGCTAGCCCACCTGGCTACTCTTCAGCAGTACAGGCCCCTCAAACAAGCTGCTTGGATGCACACAGTCTTAGGCTCCTTGACTGCACACAGCTTCAAGAGCTTCAATGCACACAGCTTTGCGCTCCTTGGACGCACACAGCTTTGAAGCCCTTCAACGCACACAGCTTCAAGCCCTTCAACGCACACAGCTTTGGGCTCCTTGGACACACACAGCTTCAAGCCCTTCAATGCACACAGCATCTATTCTCACACAGAGACACTTACTAGCAGCCACTGCTCCAACTTCACCTTCCTCTCTCATTCTGCTCTCACCTGCCCCTCGTTATATGGGCTGTGTGCACCTGGGCACACACCCTGCTGGCTGTCCACAAGACCCGGACACAGGGTTGGAGATCCCGTCCCACCCAAGACTCTGAAGGATCTCCAAACTACAGAGCCTCATAAGGAACTAGCAAAACGTGGAGAAAACTGCCAGAGCAGTTTTCTGTTTCAAATTTATGCTCTGTAGCTCTGCACTCAGCCGATATGCAGACTATGTGTCCACTTTAACCCCATTTTCATAGGGACAGAGCCTATATATATATATATATATATATATATATATATATACACACACACACACAAACACCTAGGATGCATATATATATATATATATATATATATATATATATATATATATATATATATACAATACACTATAAGTGCAGCTAACTGACTCGCCTGCCTACTCTAACTTAAAGCGGAGGTTCGCTGAAAAAAATATTAAAAGCCAGCAGCTACAAATACTGCAGCTGCTGACTTTTAATATATGGACACTTACCTGTCCAGGGATCCCGCGGTATCGGCAGACGAAGCCGATCCGTCCTTCGGCTCTCGGCTGCTTCCGCCGCCATCCTCGGTAAAGGAATAAGGAAGTGAAGTCATGCGGCTTCACTTTCTGGTTCCCTACTGCGCATGCACGAGTCGTGCTGCGCGTCCTCTCAGGTCCCTGCTGTACTCTGTGTCTCACAGAATACAGCGGTGGAGGAGGACAGAGTAGGCGGCGGAAGTGGCGTAGGTCACCTCAATCACCGCGGTGATCTATGCCAGGAAGTGGGAGCAAATACCTGTATTAGACAGGTATCTGCTCCCTCCTCCCCCCTGAAAGGTGCCAAATGTGGGTGGAACTCCACTTTGAATCAAATGTCTATCTCTCCGCCGCCGCAACACACTACACAAGGCCGCCACGCAGGCGGCCTTATATAGTGTGGGGCGTGTACTAAACCCCCTGAGCCATAATTGGCCAAAGCCACCCTGGCTTTGGCTAATTACGGCTCTCTGTACAAAAGGCCCTGTGATTAGCCAAGCATGCGGATCATAGTGCATGCTTGGCCAATCATCAGACAGAATGCACTGCGATGCCGCAGTGAATTATGGGCCGTGACGCGCCACTCGAATTTGGCGCGAACGGCCCATAATGTTCATAGTTTGACGAATGGTCGAACTGACGATGTTCGAGTCGAACATGGGTTCGACTCGAACTCGAAGCTCATCCCTACTCAGTGACAATCACGGCAATAGCTCACATGTGTGATTTGAACACTGTTTACATTTGTGGGCGTGACTTATGTATGCCTTTTTTTGGTGAACACGAGAACGGGAGTGCTTTAAAAATTCTTTTTTTTTTTTTTACACTGTCCCTTTAACCACTTCAATACCAGGCACTTAGACACCTTCCTGCCCAAGCCAATTTTCAGCTTTCAGCGCTGTCGCAATTTGAATGACAATTGCGCGGTCATGCTACACTTTACCCAAACAAATTTTTTAGCATTTTGTTCCCACAAATAGAGCTTTATTTTGGTGGTATTTGATTATCTCTACAATTTTTATTTTTTGTGCAACAAATAAAAGACCGAAAATTTTGAAAAAAAGAAAAGTTTTTCTTTTTTTCTGTTACATTTTTTCGTAAATAAGTACATTTTCTTCTTCAATGATGGGCACTGATATTGCTGCACTGACGGGAACTGATAAGGTGGCACCAATGAGGTGGCACTGATGGGCACTGATGATGGGCACTGATAGGGGGCACTGGTATGCGGTACTCATAGGTGGCACTAATGGGCACTCATAGGCGGCACTGATGGGCACTCATAGGCGGCACTGATGGGCACTTATGGGTGGCACTGATAGGTGGCACTGATGGACACTGATGGGTGGCACTGATGACACTGATGGGTGGCATTGCTGGGCATCCCCGTTTTGTAATGTGCCACAGAGGTGCCAGTCAGTGCCATTTGTGGGCACTTATTTGCATATATTTTAGGCATGTTTTTTCACATGTGGATGGCCATGGGGGATGTACCTGGCCATCCACATACTGGGGGCTTCCCTGGTGGTCCTGGGGGCTTCCCTGGTGGTCTAGTGTGGGCATCTGAGGTGGGGCTGCGCTGATAATCAGCGGAGACCCCCCCTGTCAGGAGAGCCGCCGATCGGCTCTCCTCTACTCGCGTCTGTCAGACACGAGTGAGGAAGAGCCGATCAACGGCTCTTCCTGTTTACATCGTTATCAGCCGTGATTGGACACGGCTGATCACATGGTAAAGAGCCTCCGCCGGACGGGCATGCGGTGGCTGTTATCCTGAAGGACGTCATATGATGCCCAATCAGAATAACTGACCCACCGCCAGGCCGTCATTCTGCTATAGGCCGGGCGGAAAGTGGTTAAAGAAAAAAAAAAATCTGACCACAATGTAAACATCCCTTGTGACAGTAATAGGCAGTGACAGGTACCCTTTATGGATGGATATGGGGTCTAAAAGACCGCAAAAACCCTCCTTTGCACTTAAAAGTATTCAAAACGCCAGAGACACGCGTGGAGTGGTGGAAAGCGGCAGGAGGGGAGGGATGTCCCCTCCCGCTGCTCGTGTTAATGGCTGAGTGGCTGCTGAGCCGCATCTGTTGTTATCACGAGGAAGCCGACCGCCAGCATCTGATGACAGGTCTTATATAGCCAAGGGCGGGGCCACCCGGTGACCCATTTTCTTCTCCGGGCCGCTCCACAACCATGCTGGCATGGAGGGAGGCTCCCGCTGTGTGACAGCGTCTCCTCGTCTGACGGATCTTAAATAACGGGGGGGCGGGGCCACCCGGTGACCCCGCCCCCCTCTGACGCACGGTGACTTGACGGGACTTCCCTGTGACGTCACGGGGAATGTCACAGGGAAGTCCCGTCATGTCCCGTGCTTCAGACGGGGGCGGGGTCACCGGGTGGCCCCGCCCCCGTTATTTAAGAACCGTCAGAAGAGGAGACGCCGTCACACAGCGGGAGCCTCCCTCCATGCCAGCATGGTTGCGGAGCGGCCCGGAGAAGAAAATGCAGAAGAGAAGAAAAGAAGAAGAGAAGAGGATGAAGAGAAGAGTGGGAGCCTCCCCCCATGCCATGGGTGCGGAGCGGCCTGAGGAGAAGAAGATAGAAGACGCCGCGGAGGAGATGCTGGACGAGAACGCCGGAGGAAGAACCAGAAGAGCCAGAAGAACCAGAAGAAGAAGAAGAAGATGAAGGAAAATAGAAGAAAGAAGAAGCATTTAAATAAAGGAATTGTCAAAAACTGTCTCTTGTCATTTTTAACATATTTGACAGTTTTTTAGTGAAATGGTAGGGGTACCCTTACCATTTCACACGGGGGGGCGGGATCTGGGGGTCCCCTTGTTAAAGGGGGCTTCCAGATTCCGATAAGCCCCCCGCCCGCAGACCCCCACAACCACCGGCCAGGGTTGTGGGGATGAGGCCCTTGTCCTCATCAACATGGGGACAAGGTGTTTTGGGGGGCTACCCCAAAGCACCCTCCCAATGTTGAGGGCATGTGGCCTGGTACGGTTCAGGAGGGGGGGGCGCTCTCTCATCCCCCCCTCTTTTCCTGCGGCCTGCCAGGTTGCATGCTCGGATAAGGGTCTGGTATGGATTTTTGGGTGGACCCCACGCCGTTTTTTTTTTTTTTTTAGCGCGGGGTTCCCCTTAAAATCCATACCAGACCTGAAGGGTCTGGTATGGAATTTAGGGGGACCCCCACGTCATTTTTTTTTTTTTAATATTGGCCGGGGTTCCCCTTAATATCCATACCAGACCTGAAGGGCCTGGTATGGAATTTAGGGGGACCCCCACGCCATTTTTTTTTTAATTATGGTTCGGGGTTCCCTTGTGGGGAATTCCCATGCCGTTTTTATCAATGAATTTCTATGTGTATTGTCGGACCAGCAATGCAATAGCCGCGAGTAGTTTTAAATGGCTTTTTTCCTTTCAAATGTAATTTTGCTGTCAGACTGTTCTAAACACGGGAAACATGCGCCCCTTTACAGGCATACTATAGACACCCCCCAGCTACGAAATTTAAAGGAATATTACACTTTTATTGTTTGACTTTAAGCATTATTAAAATCACTGCTCCTGAAAAAACGTCCGTTTTTAAAACTTTTTTTTGCATTGATCCATGTCCCCTGGGGCAGGACCCAGGTCCCCAAACACTTTTTATGACAATAACTTGCATATAAGCCTTTAAAATTAGCACTTTTGATTTCTCCTATAGACTTTTAAAGGGTGTTCCGCGGCATTCGAATTTGCCGCGAATACCCCAAATTGTTCGCTGTTCGGCGAACTTGCGAACAGCCAATGTTCGAGTCGAACATGTGTTCGACTCGAACTCGAAGCTCATCCCTACTCAGGAGCAGTGATTTTGATAATGCTTAAAGTGAAACAATAAAAATTAAATATTCCTTTAAATTTTGTGCCTGGGGGGTCCCCTTAGTCTGCCTGTAAAGTGGCGCATATGTGCAATGTATAGAACAGTGCCGCAGCAAAATGACATTTCTAAAGGAAAAAATGTCATTTAAACTTGTGCGCGGCTGTAGTGTATTGCCGTCTACCGGCAATATAGATAAGAAATCAAGGAAAAAAAAAAAATCAGCGTGGGTCCCCCCCCCCAGTCCATACCAGGCCCTTAGGGTCTGGTATAGATTTTAAAGGGAACTCCATGCCAAAATGAAAAATAATTATTGGCATGGGGTCCCCCTCAAAATCCATACTAGACCCTTATCCGAGCATGCAGCCTGGAGGACAGGATGTGGGGGCAAGAAAGCCCCCCCTCCTGAACCATACCAGGCCACATGCCCTCAACATGGAAAGGATGCTATGGGGACAAGAGCCTCTTCCTGACAACCCTTGCCATTGGTTATCGGGGTCTGAGGGTGGGGGGGCTTACTGAATCTGGAAGCCCCATTTAACAAGGGGGCCCCCAGATTCCGCCCCCCATGTGTAGGGGTACATTGTGCTCCTACCCATTCACCAAAAAAAGTGTCAAAAGGTAAAAACCACAATAGACAGTTATTGACAATTCCTTTAATAACAACTTCACGACCGCTTTCCTGCGCGAACTGCCTTCATTGTACGTCAACTCGTGCAGGTGCACTTGCTGCTGCTCATACGCTCTCACCCCCACTGCCCGCTGCCCGCTGCGTATGTATTTTAGCAAAAAAAATTTTTTTTTCCTCAAAGTTGTCACTCTCTTTTTAGCGCTCAAAAATAAAAACTGCAGAGGTGATCAAATAACACCAAAATAAAACTCTATTTGTGGGGAAAAAGGAAGTCACTTTTGTTTGGGTACAGCCCCGCACAATTGTCAGTTAAAGCGACACAGTGCCGTATCGTAAAAAATGGCCTGGTCATTAACCACTTGCCGACCGTCTCACACAGATATGCTGCGGCAGAATGGCACGGGCAGGCAGAGTAACGGATGGGTACATTACTCCCCTCCCGCGGGCGGGGGGCGCGATCACGCCCGAGGCGGTCGGCATCATTCCAGGAGCGATCCGTCCTGGGGGGGAGGCCACTGATTCATGGCCACCCCCTCGCGATCGCTCCTGGCAAATGAGACGCTTCCTCTGCTTCTGTAATGTAAACAGCAGCAGAGGAAGTGATGTCATCTCTCCTCGTGAAGCCTTTTCGTTTCGGCTTCTGAGGAGAGAAGACATCTACTGTGAGTCTGCACCAACACTACACTGACACTAGCACACATAGGCACATAACCCCCCCGATCACCCCCCCTGCACCCCGTGTCACCCCCTGTCACAGTAACACCACTAGCAGTTTTTATTTTTTTACTAATTACTGCATTGGTGTCATTTGTGACTGTTATAAGTGGTAGGGCAGTTAGTGGTAGACCCTTTTGGGTCTAGGGTAACTCCCTAACCCCCCTAGTAAAGGTTTACCCCTTGATCAACCCCCAGTTAACCCCTGTCGCCAGTGTCACTAAGCGATCTTTTTTCTGATCGCCGTATTAGTGTCACAGGTGATGCTAGTTAGCCAGGTAAGCATTTAGGTTCACTGTCAGCTTTTTATAGTGTCAGGTACCCCCATATACTACCTAATAAAGGTTTTAACCCCCTGAATGCCCCCTAGTTAAACCTTTCAACAGTGATCACCATATAAGTGTTATGGGTGACACTCTGGTTAGTTTGTTTTTTATACCCGCTGTTTATTACCCAATAAAGGTTTAACCCCCTGATCGCCCGGCGGGTGATATCAGTTAGGTTTTAGGTTCAGTTAGGGTCTGCGTCACCCCAGGCAACGTCATATTAGTGCCAGTAGCGCTAACACCCACGCACGCAGCATACACCTCCCTTAGTGGTATGGTATCTGAACGGATCAATATCTGATCTGATCAGATCTATACTAGCGTCCCCAGCAGTTTAGGGTTCCCAAAAAATGCAGTGTTAGCGGGATCAGCCCAGATACCTGCTAGCACCTCCGTTTTGGCCCTCCGCCCAGCCCACCCAAGTGCAGTATCGATCAATCACTGTCACTTACAAAACACTACACACATAACTGCAGCGTTCGCAGAGTCAGGGCTGATCCCTGCGATCGCTAACAGTTTTTTTGGTAGCGTTTGAATCAGTCGCTAACAGTCAGGAGCTTTTTTACCTGTGAGTCTCACTAGTGTACCACTAAATTTAGAGCCCAAAATGGCAAATTGAAGGTACACTAGTGAAGAGGCCTACACGTTTCTGAGCATGACAGATAGTGAAGAGGAAGTCACTCATCTGTCAGCTTCAAGCTCAGAATACGATCCTGTAGACAACAGCGGCTCCATGACAGATAGCTCTGACGACGGAGTTGTGGTTCCTGCCAAGGTCAGGCATACCGGACAAGTAGTGTCCCGCTGCCACCAAGAAGACAAAGACAGGCCCATCGAGCCCATAGTGCCCTTCCTGCTGCATTTGCCAATCCTAATTGGGAACCCGCCACTTCTGCAGCACCCGTACTTCCTCCATTCACTGGCCAACCCGGCATTCAGGTGGAAAAAGTTGATTTTACGTCACTTGATTTTTATTTGCTGTTTTTCACCGAAGATCTCTATAGATCTATTGTGGACCAAAGCAATTTATATGATGGTCAATACATTGCTGTTAATACCCAGTCCTCCCTTGCCAGAGATTGGAAACCAATTACGGTTTCTGAATTTAAGACCTTTCTGGGCCTATCCCTCGACATGGGCATAGTTAAAATGAGTACGTTGCGGTCATATTGGTCCACTGACCCAATTTACCATATGCCCGTGTTCCCTGCCTCCATGACCAGGGCACAATACGAGCAGATCTTGCGGTTCATGCATTACAACAACAATGAACTCTGTTGTCCTCGTGGAGACCCTGGATGCAATCGGCTCTACAAAATTCGGCCCCTCATAAACCACTTCAACCAACCCTTTACAGACTTGTTTACTCCACATCAAGTTGTCTGCATTGATAAGTCCCTGATTACGTTTTCTGGCCGCCTGTCTTTCAAACAGTATCTTCCCAGCAAGCGTGCCAGATACAGGGTCAAGATGTATAAAACTACATGTATATAGGCTATACATGTAGTTTTATGCTTTACGAGGGAAAAGATAACCACATAGAGCCGGAGAACTGCCCAGATTACATAGGGAGCACTGGCAAGATTGTGTGGGACTTAAGGTCACCCTTATTCAGAAAGGGGTACCATTTGTATGTGGACAATTATTACATGAGCGTACCACTTTTTAGTCACTTGTTTGATCATCAGATTGGAGCATGTGGCACTGTAATAATTTGCTCGCTGTGAAGTGGAGGGATAATAAGAATGTTTTTGTTCTTACCTCCCTTCATGCAGACACAACGGTCCAAATTCCTACGGCGACTGGGGTTGTGGAGAAACCCCTCTGTGTCCACAATTATAACCAAAATATGGGAGGGGTGGACCTCAGCGACCAGTTGTTGGCGCTGTACCTAGTTGCCCATAAGGCCAGACGCTGGTACAAAAAAGTGTCTGTTTATTTATTTCAATTGGCTTTGCTGAACGCTCATGTGTTATACAGAGCTTCAGGACGGACTGGATCCTTCCTTAAATTCCAGGAAGAGATCGTCAGAGCCCTTCTGTTTCCAGACGGTGCTCCACCTCACCTTCCCAATCCAAATGCAGTAAGCCGGCTGCATGAGAGGCATTTTTCGTATGTCCTCCCGAGTACCCCTACCCAACGAGCCCCCCAAAGAAGATGTTGTGTCTGCAGCAAGCGTGGATATAGGCGTAACACCTACTATTATTGTCCCTCCTGTCCTGACAATCCTGGTCTTTGCAATGGTGAATGTTTTGAACGCTACCATACACTAGTTGAGTATTAGCGTAGGGTACAGCACTGCACAGACTAGGACATACTTTCACAGGGTCTCCCAAGATGTCATCGCATTTTGAAAGACCCCAACCTGGAACCGTTACAGTTACAACAGTTACAAAAAAAAGTGTAAAAAAAAAAAAACACAAAATATATAAAATAAAAAAAAACAAACATAGTTGTCGTTTTATTGTTCTCTCTCTATCTCTATTCTCTCTCTATTGTTCTGCTCTTTTTTACTGTATTCTGTTCTGCAATGTTTTATTGTTATTATGTTTTATCATGCTGGCTTTTCAGGTATGTAATTTTTTTATACTTTACTGTTTACTGTGTTTTATTGTTAACCATTTTTTTGTTTTCAGGTACGCCATTCAGCTTCAGTGCAAATTTATTTATCTTGACAGCAACAGCATTTACTCCCATGATACATAAAGCCGTGACTCCAGCGCTGTAGGAGGTGATTTCACCACTACAGTTAAAAAAAAGAGCATATGGGGGGGGGTGTAGCTAACCGCCGACAGAGATGGCTGCTTGAGAGAGGAGCTCCTCTAGACTGGGACATCTAGCGGCACACATCGGCATCCCCAGGACACCCTTGCACCCCAACTTGGTGACAGACACCCTCCGGGACCGGATGACAATGTCGCGGAAGCGTAAGGAGAACAGAAAGCCACAAAAACTGACCGAATTCTACAAATATCGGCAGAACGGAGGTAGACAAGATGGCAAGATGGCGCCGGCTCCGCATCAACCCCAGCCCATAGCACACGTTCCCCTCAGCCCCCATCCACCTCCCACAGCAAAAATAGTGGATCCCCAGGGAGCATCCAATCCTACCCCAACACACCACAATCCGCCAGCCCTGCCAAGGCTAAATTTAGGATGGATGGCCCTGGATGCAGCCCAGTGCCAGGGCCGGAGGCAGATTCTGGAGAAGATACTAGAGAACTCCCAGACAGAATAGAAAAGTTCCCCACCACTAATCAGCCTGTTATGGACACAGTGTTGAAGGACACGCTGCTTTCACTCCGCAGCACCATACAGGCTTATATGATGTCTTGTATGCAGAAGTCTCACACTGATATTCAAGAGGTGGAATCAAGGGTGGAGCGTATCGAATGTAAAATGGGGAAATTTTTATCCACGATAAACGACCTAGTAGATGCACAAGAGGAGAATGAAGATGAGATGGAGGGCATAAAGGCAAAAATGGCAGACATGGAGGACAGAAGTAGGAGGAATAATATGAAAATCCGAGGTATCCCGGAGTCTGTTCAGCTGGGAGATCTGAGGGCCTACGCGACTACCCTGTTTACAGACCTCCTTCCTGACCTCTCCATGATGGATGTCACTATAGACAGAATTCACGGCCTCCCTAAACCTTTCTACCTCCCTGATCACATACCAAGAGATGTGATATTGAGACTGCACTTCTATCATGTCAAAGAGCAGCTCATGGCAGCTATGCGTACCAAAGACGGCATCCCAGGCCAGTACCAGCACCTACAATTTTTCGCAGACCTGTCACAGTATACTTTTAAAAAGAGGAGAAGCTTAGCCACCGTCACCAAAGCACTCAGGAACCACCAGATAACCTATCGCTGGGGGTACCCTATTAACATCACTATTACCAAAGATGGAAACACGCATATTGTGTCTTCACTAGATAAAGGTCTATCCTTATTAAAGGAATGGCACATTGTTCCTGACGAGGATAATAACTCCACTCATCCCAAGAAAGCCACTCAGGTAGAATCAGAATGGAGAATGGTCACCGCAAAAAACTCAAAGTCACATACCTGAACTGAGTAGGTATGTCCAGGGAAATACAAGTCCCGGGGAAATGAGGAGCAACCCTCATTGCCACGAACTTAACCCTCAACTTACACTTGAGCAGCAGTTAGCTGCATTCGAATAGACAGTTAACCATATTGATTCACACGGTCAATTCCTGAACCTCAGAATGATCCCTTCTAGTTGGGAATTTGACCTGAAGTTGTGTTTTACATTTTTTTTTTTGTTGGCATTGTTTTGTTGTTTTTTTCTCATCTTGTTCCTATTCATCACAGTCGACTGCAACTCACAAATGTCTACTCCACAAATATCACATCCAAGGTTTTCCACTTGAACAACTTTTCTACCGGAAGTGATGCAATGGGGTCTTCGGAACTGTTACCTAAGTATGACCATCTCGCCTACCTGTCCACCAACGGTGCCTCTTCAATACGTGAGTACCTCAGCCAAATTCCTACACTTCTTTTTTGCTATCATGATGACCTAGCTAACCGCCCAATGAGACTGCAGCAAAGCATTCTTGTACAGTTCACATGGGGGTGACATTCCTATCCATTAATTCAAAAGGCCTTAACCACCCATTAAAATGGAAATCACTATGGGCTGAAGCCTTACAAATCAAAAGCGACATCCTGTGTGCGCAGGAAACAAACTTTTGTGCCACTGCCCCACCAAAATGCTCACACAAAAGTTACCCTTACATCTTTACCGCAAACGCCGAGTCAAAACAAAGAGGTGTCCTCACGGCAATTAGAGATACGGTCTCATTCCAACTACATGCAGAATTAAAGACCCCGGGGGCAGATATCTCATTCTTATATGCGATATCAATGCTATCACTTACACCATTGCAAATATTTACACCATCCAACACGCATCAAATTAAATTTCTTAATAAAATGTTAAAGAAGATTGACTTACTCAGTAGAGGGACCCTAATTATCTGTGGAGATTTCAACCTTGCCCCAGACAAAGCTATCGACACAACCTCTACTTCCACACGCATAGGCCCCTCTATACAGAATCTGCTTCATCAGCACAGTTTGTTTGATGCATGGCGTTGTTGTCATGCGGGAGAAAGAGAATTTACCTTCTTCTCGGCACCCCACCATTCCTACTCCCGCATTGACCTCTTTTTAGTCGACCAAGGTCTCCTAACCCGGACTATTAAAACGTTAATCAACAATATAATCTGGTCGGACCATGCATCAGTGTCTCTGACTTTAGCAGACTCTCTTTCATCTGGGGTTAACCCGATCTGGAGAGCAAACCCATCTATCCTACAGAGGGAAGATACCAGAAGTGTTTTAGAAACTCACCTGAAAGAGTTTTTTGCTGACAATATGGACTCTGTACCTGACCATACTATAATTTGGAACGCTCACTATCAGGAAAGTACTTACCGAGGCCGAAATGCCGAGAGCGGTTCACCCTTGCGACTAAGCGCAGTCCACCCCCTGGAGATGAGACAGGAAGTGGATGCACGAAGAGGCACAGACTACCTCAGGGAGCAGAAGGCCGCTGGCGTTGAGTCCTTGGTAGAGGGAGGTAACTGTGCAGAGACTGGCAGGTGGATGATAAGCTGGAGCGGGTACAAGAGAAAGTCCAGAACCAGGCTGAGGGTCAAACACACACAGGATCAGTATATTCACAATAGGCATGGCAAAAGGAGACAGCAGGCAAATCCGGGTCACAGGCAGAGGGTCAAACACTGGAGAAGAGCAGAAATCCGTATAACACGCCAAGGGTCAGGTTCAGGAGACAAGCATAGTAGTCGAGGTCAATCCGGGTCAGAAACAGGTAATCAGGTAACAATAACAGGAAGCAGAGATTTCACAGGAAGCTGAAGACAAACCAGCAATTGATCTGTGTGCCAGAGTCCCTTTTATAGGCCAGCCCAAGGATCACGTAGGGCGTGCGCTATTGCGCATGCGCGTACGCCAGATTGCCAGCCCGCAAATGCGCATGCGCCGGAGTGCCGTTCCACCGCACATGCTCGCAGGGACACGGTTTTGATGTCTGGAAGGCATATTCTCCTGACAATGCCCCCCCCCCCCAAGGGGTGGCCTCTGGACACCCAAACTGGTCATTAACTCAGGATGTTCCCAATGAAAGGTCTGAACCAAACGTGGGGCATGCACATTTCTAGCCGGTTCCCAGGAATTATTCTCAGGGGGATACCCCTTCCACTTAACTAGATACTGGAGCTGTCTTCCCCTCTTTCTGCAACTCAGTATACTTTCCACCTCGAATTCATCTTCACCATCAACTAGGACCGATGGAGGAGGTGGTTCTTCATTGCCCAGAAAAGGACTAGGGATCCTAGGTTTCAGAAGAGATGCATGAAACACTGGGTGTATTTTGTATGAGTTGGGTAAGGCCAGTTCAAAAGCTACAGGATTGATCATCCTTTTGATCTTGAAGGGCCCTATGAATTTTAGGTTCTAATTTCCGTGCTGGAACTGGAAATCTAAGGTTAACAGCTGACAACCACACTTCTTCACCTACCTTGAAGGCTGGATTCTCTTTCCTTCCTTTATTGTAATGCTTGCTGTAGTCATTCTGGGTTTTCTGCGTGGTTTCCTGAATCCTCCGGAAGTTGAGCTGAATGGAGCCTACACGGTCTTGTACCGCTGGGACGGGTATTTCTGAAAGAAAATTCAGGAGAAAAGAAGGATGAAAGCCAAAATTTGACCAGAAAGGTGTTTGGTTAGTGGCAGAATGGTAGAGAGAGGACCAATCATCTTGAGAGTCAGAACAAAAGCAGCGGAGATACTGCTCCAGAGTTTGGTTTGTTCTCTCCGTCTGGCCATTGCTCTGTGGGTGGTATGCAGAGGAGAGGCAGATTTTTATTTCCAAAGATTTACAAAGTTCCTTCCAGAACTTGGATGTGAACTGGGCCCCTCTGTCCGAGGTGATACTGACAGGAACGCCATGAAGTCTAACAACTTCTTTGAAGAAGACATCAGCTGTAGCCGAAGCAGAAGGAGTGCCCACCATGCCCACCACCTAAAATAGAGGTGAACCCTCCTGAGGGCGGTAAATCCACGATGAAATCCATGGTAATGTCTGCCCATTAAAGTTCAGGAATGGGTAATGGTTTTAGTAAGCCCCAAGACTTCATGTTTGACCCTTTACTGCGCTGACATGGAATACAGGAAGCCACATAGTCCTTACAATCTTGTCTCCAGCCCGGCCACCAAAAAGAACAGGATACTAATTCAACAGTCTTTAGCGTTCCAAAATGGCCTGCCAGTTTATGGTCGTGACATGTCTTTAGAGTAAGAGGTCTTGATTCCGGTGGGACAAAGATCTTCCCCTGAGCCCAAAGAAGGTCATCTTGTTTCTGCAAAAAAGGTATTTCAGGGTCAGAAAAGTGACTGGATGCAGTTTTAATGGTGGTTAACAGATCAGTCTGTGTAATCATACAAAAATTCTGAGGAGATAGAATGGTGCTGGTTTCAGTTTCTTGGGTGGTCTCATGGAACATTCGAGATAATGCATCTGCTTTACCGTTTTTTGAGCCGGGCCTGTGTGCAATGTGAAAATTAAACCTAGAGAAGAAAAGAGCCCACCAAGCCTGCCTGGGTCTCAAACATTTAGCTGTCCTGAGGTACTCTAGATTTTTATGGTCTGTAAAAATCATGACAGGATGTGATGCCCCCTCTAGCAGATACCTCCACTCTTCCAAAGCAAACTTGATGGCCAGTAGCTCTCTATCACCCACATTATAATTTTTTTCCGGTGCACTTAACTTCCGGGAAGCAAATGCTACAGGATGCAGAAGAGCTTTGGGACCTTGTCTCTCAGAGAGGATGGCTCCAGTGGCTGTTTCAGAGGCGTCAACTTCTAGTACAAAGGGCAGAAGAGCATCAGGATGCCTTAAGATTGGTGCGGAAGAGAATAGGGCCTTTAAATTGGTAAAAGCTTCCTGAGCTTCCGAGGACCACAAAAACCAGCTATGTTGGCGTGTGAGCTGGGTAATGGGTGCTACAATTGCCGAGAAGCCAGCGATAAATCTTCGATAGAAGTTTGAAAACCCTTTAAAGCGTTGAACTCCTTTTTTATCCACGGGAGCCAGCCACTCCTGGATAGCCTTGATCTTTTGTGGGTCCATTGCAACCCCGTTGGTAGAAATGTTGAATCCTAAGAACTGAACCATCGTCTTTTCAAATTCAAATTTTTCCACTTTGAGATACAACTTGTGTTTCCTGAGTATTGCGAGGACCAGCTTAACATGGTTTTGGTGTGATTCGATAGTGGTAGAAAAAAATGAGGATGTCATCTAAGTAAACGACTAAAAAGTCATCAAGGTATTCTCGGAAAATGTCGTTTATCAGGTGCTGGAAGGTAGCTGGGGCGTTGCAGAGCCCAAACGGCATCACCAAGTACTCATAATGCCCGAACCTGGATCTGAAGGCGGTCTTCCACTCATCGCCCCGCGGAGATCCAACTTAGAGAAAACCCTGGCGGATCGGAAGCGCTGAAACAACTCTGGGATAAGAGGGAGCACGTACTGTTTTTTAACAGTAATTTTATTTAGTTCTCTGTGGTCAATGCAGGGTCTGAGAGAGCCATCTTTTTTTTCTACAAAGAAGATGCCTGCTCCGGCCAGTGATGAGGAATGGAGAATATACCCCTTTTTTAGGTTTTCGTCGATATAAGCTTTGAGAGCCTTTAATTCGGTTTCAGATAGCGGAAAGATGCGTCCAAACAGAACTTCAGAGCCAGGTAAAAGATCGATAGGGCAGTCGTAGGACCGATGGGGTGGTAGATGGTCAGCCTGTTGTTTATCAAAGAAGTCCTTATACTCAAGGTAAGCCGAAGGTACATGCTGGAGATTGTCAGGTACTGGTACAACAGTGGAACAAGAGGCTGGAGCTGGGAGAAAACAGTGTTGAACGCAATATTTAGAGGAAAAGGAGACTTCCTTCTTTTTCCAACTGATTTGGGGTTTGTGTGCTTGTAGCCAGGGAAGTCCCAATATGATAGGGAACATAGGTGATGGAATTATGTCAAAGCGTAGGAACTCTTGGTGACCGGAGTCCATGGTGATCAGAATAGGACTTGTTTCCTGGGTGATAAGTCCGGGAACGGGGAAGAGACCCATCAGCCAAGTGTACCCGGAAGCTTTGTTTCTTGGTTAGTAGAGGGATATGCAGGTTAGCAGCTAATACAGCATCCAGGAAGCAGCTGCATGCTCCAGAGTCAATTATGGCCAGCAGGCGGATTACTTTTTCCGTTAGCTATAGGGAAACAAAGAGGTTTACGTAAGTCTGTGAAAAAACAGAATTTTGATAGTTCATGATAACTGGTGAGTAGGACTTACTAGGTCTCACAGGGCAGGTGCGGAGAAAATGGCCAGATACTCCACAGTAGAGGCACAGGTTGGCCTGACGCCTGCGCAGTCTTTCTTCTGGGGTGAGAGGAGCCCAGACCAATCCCAATTGCATGGGCTCGACCTCAGAGGTGGTGGAAGCTGGGAAGGCAGTACAAGGTGGGTGGATGGGAGTTGGTTTAGGAAGCATCTAGCTGGGACGAGAGACCTGAAAGAGTTCCGAGCGCTGCTCTCGCATGCGCCTATCCAGCTTGGTGGCAGTGTGGATCAAATCCTCTAAAGTAGCAGGGGTTTCCATCCTGGCCAGCTCGTCTTTAAGGACTTCAGATAATCCTTGGCGGAATTGATACTTAAGGGCCGGCTCATTCCAACCGGTGTCAGCTGACCATTTCCGAAATTCAACTGTATAGTCCTCTACAGGCCTGCGTCCCTGGAATAAATTGTGTAAAGTGGCTTCGGCTGTAGCCATGCGTTGGGGATCATCATAGAGCTGCCCCATACTTTCGAAGAAAGAATCAATTGTGTTTAGTACCGGGCTCCTTTGTTCCATCAGGCTGTGGGCCCAAGCTTGTGGTTCATCAGTTAAAAGAGAAATAACAAAGCCCACTTTTACTACCTCAGAGGAGAAAGTCCTAGGCTGTAAGGCCAAGTACAAGGAACAGGCATTTTTGAAGGCTCGGAACTTCTTGCGATCGCTCCGAAAATCGCTCTGGTATAGGGACCCTGGGCTCCGGAGTAGCCATGATCACTGTGGGGTTAGATGCCACTTGAGAGGAGGACCCACTGGTGGTCACAGGAGCAGAGATGGGAGCTGCAGATGGATCCGCGAGTTGTTGGAGACGACCATCAATCTGAGTGTAACCATCTTGCAATTTTTGGACTGCATCCGTAAGTGCTGACACTTGCTGGCAGAGGATCTCAAGGGGTGAACGCGCTCTGTCGGCCTCAGACATGGCTGGTTTGTACTATCAGGAAAGTACTTACCGAGGCTTCACCCTTGCGACTAAGCGCAGTCCGCCCCCTGGAGATGAGACAGGGAGTGGATGCACGAAGAGGCACAGGCTACCTCAGGGAGCAGAAGGCCGCTGGCGTGGAGTCCTTGGTAGAGGGAGGTAGCTGTGCAGAGACTGGCAGGTGGATGATAAGCTGGAGCGGGTACAAGAGAAAGTCCAGAACCAGGCTGAGGGTCAAACACACACAGGATCAGTATATTCACAATAGGCTGAGGTAATGTAGCCGAAAGACACAAGGACAGTCCAGGATACAGGCAGAGGTTCAAGGACAAGGAGACAGCAGGCAAATCCGGGTCACAGGCAGAGGGTCAAACACTGGAGAAGAGCGGAAATCTGTATAACAAGCCAAGGGTCAGGTTCAGGAGACAAGCAGAGTAGTCGAGGTCAATCCGGGTCAAAAACAGGTAATCAGGTAACAATAACAGGAAGCAGAGATTTCACATGAAGCTGAAGACAAACCAGCAATTGATCTGTGTGCCAGAGTCCCTTTTATAGGCCAGCCCAAGGATCACGTAGGGCGTGCGCTATTGCGCATGCGCATGCACCAGATTGCCGGCCCGCGAATGCGCATGCGCCGGAGAACCGTTCCGCCGCGCATGCGTGCAGGGACACGGTTTTGATGTCTGGAAAGCATATTCTCCTGACACTCACAAAGCGTTCATGAGGGGGATTTTTATCAAACTTGGTGCAGGGGTAAGGAGGCAGAGGATATGTAAAAGAACTCACTGACAGCATTCATGATCTTGAAACCCAAAATAAACAGAAACCCTCACCCTCCCTATCCCACAAAGTATTACAGGCTAGAAATTACCTCAGACTTTGTCTCTTGGCGGACTTCGAGAAGTCAACCCGCAGACAAAAAATGTCATATTATGCCAACGGCAACAAGGCGGGGAAGCTTCTCGCCCAACGCCTGCGAGGTTGTAGATATAAAGCCAGAATTCCATACATAATCCACCCCACCACTAAACATAAATACCACCATCCAAAAGATATAGCGGATGCTTTCAGTGACTACTATGGATCCCTTTATAAACTGGAGGCTGACCCCTTCACTCATCAACCGGTTCCCGAACAAATAACCAATTTCTTGGCCAAGTTATCCCTTCCTCAGCTAACGTCAGAACAGCTTCAGCAGTTAAATCAGCCTTTTACTACCTTGGAAATTTGCACGGCTATAGCCTCACTACCACCCAATAAGTCCCCGGGCCCGGATGGTTTTATAGGGGAATATTATAAAACATTCAAACAGATCTTAGCACCCTATCTACTCCGCGTATTCATCGATGCTGCTGCCTCTTCCTCCTTCCCCTCAGAAATGCTAAAGGCACTGATAATAACTATACCGAAGCCGGGGAAAGACCCATCTGCCTCGCAGGATTTCCGGCCTATTTCACTTCTCAATAATGACCTGAAATTATATGCAAAACTCACGCACAAAGATTGACAGATATACTCCCTAGCCTTATTCATCCTGATCAATCTGGATTGACTAAGGGGCACCAAACTTCAGACGCCACTAGGCGACTAATAAATATTATCCACAAACATGACAGGGACACCTTCTCTGCTCCTGGCTTTAGATGCGGAGAAGGCATTTGACCGCATACACTGGGGATATCTGGTTAGGGTACTAGCTGCTTTTGGCTTCACAGGCCCTATTTTTTCTGCAATAATGGCCCTTTATACCAACCCCACTGCCCAGGTATTCACACCTGGAGTCCTCTCAACCCCGTTTAATATTACGAATGGGATGCGTCAGGGCTGCCCCCTTTCCCCATTGATATTCAATTTGCTAATGGAGCCTCTGGCGTGTCACATTCGTAACCACTCCCTAATATCAGGGTTTAAAATGCATAATTCCTCACATACCATTAGCTTATTCGCTGACGATGTTATTTTAATGCTCACGGATGTGGAGAATTCCCTGGCTTCGGTACACTATACGTTACAAATGTTCAGTCGCATGTCCCATTATAAAGTGAATGAATCCAAATCATATATACTTGGTCTAAATGTTCCTCAAGTAACACAACAAAGACTAGCCAAAGCGTATCCGTATACATGGGAAAGTGTAGGGATAAAATACTTAGGCACCACTCTGACGCCCAAAACAGAAGATCTATACAGGGCTAATTATGCCCCATTTATAGACAAACTGAAGTCGAAACTCCAAGCTTTGGCTAAAGTAGAACTCTCCTGGACTGGCAGGTTAGCGGCCTTTAAAATGACTATCCTTCCCCAACTAATCTAATCTATTTAGAACACTCCAGATACCTGTTCCTGAATCCTTTTTCACTACTGCCCAGTCAATACTCAATAGATATATATGGCAAGGTAAGAGAGCAAGGTGCGCCTTCTCACGACTAGTCACGACCAGAAGTGTAGGTGGAATAGGAATGGTCTATGTAGCCACCATACTAACACAACTCAAGGCATGGTTCCCTACTTCCAAAAATAAAAGATGGACAGAATTAGAAAGTTCCCAAACCCACAAGTATAACCTGCACCACTTACTTCTCACAAATCGCCATTGCTCCCCACAAAATGATACACTATCTCCTACAGTTGTAGCATCCCTGAAAGCCTGGGGTACACTTATATCTTTCCCCTTCCAACACACCAAGAACTCAACAGTATCTATATCCATACAAAGTCTGACTACTGCTATACCTGACCTGAACATAGGAAAATAGACTACAAAAGGGATCAAAGATCTCGAAGACATAATGGTGGGACCTTCCCCAAAAACCTTCCGATCCCTTCAAATAGAATTTGACCTTACCTCCCATGACTATTATACGTACCTACAAATCACCCACTTCCTTTGTTCGTCCCCAAAGACTGCAATAACCCTACCATGGAACATAAATCAATTTTACTCCACTACAAACAATAGAACCAAAGATATATCTCTATTCTAATAGATGCTCAATAACAAAGATGTGTATACTAAAATGTCTGCTATGGTAGCCTGGGAAAGGGAGATAGGGTCCTCTTACACACCAGACCAATGGCAAAAGGTTCTCAGACTTATGCGGCTACAAGAAGTGTAAACCTTTGGGAATTAACCCAAAAAATATTGCTTAGATGGTACTTGACCCCATATAGGATTGCAAAATTCGGCCCACACGCCTCAGCCTTATGCTGGGGGAATTGTGGGCAAGTAGGAACTCTGTACCATATTTTATGGTCATGCCCAGAGATAACCCAATATTGGAAAGCAGTGTATCATCTGCTCAAACAAATCTTAAAAATTCATGTTAATATATCGCCCGATCTAGCTCCTCTATCCCTAAACATTGAGACAATCCCAGTAGAGTCTAGAACAGTAGCAATCCATATCCTGCTAAGTGCCAGATTGGTACTAACTCGCCATTGGAAAGACCAGATGGCTCCTACTATACAAGAAGTAATAATGACTACCCACACTCAAGCCGCATACAAAATGATGTTTGCCTCTACGCAAAACCGACTCCATGTGGCAGACCTGCATTGGAAAACATGGATGGTCTGGTATAAGAGACACACCAGAAATTGTTAACATTTACATATTTATCGGGAAAACAACCTTTTGATCTAGGCTGATTGTGATGAATAGAATGTTTGTTTTAATATGTTCAGTTTATATCTGTTTGCACAATAATTCCAACAATGTGTGTTTAAAATTACAATACAATGAATTACAATAAAAAATATAAAAATGTAAAAAATAAAACAAAATAAAAGGAAAATAAAAGCATATAAACTAGCCTATATAAAATCTCTATAGGACAGCACCATCTGGTGGTGATTCATCAAGAAACACCTTAAAACCCAGAAAACAGATGACATCTGGTGGTAAGAAAATGGAATCTCGTAAATGAAACGTAATCATGAGCAAAGATGCTTGTTCTAATTCACCTATATTGCCATCTTGTGGATAGTGATAATGATAAAAAATTCCACACTATAGGTAAATGTGAGGAAATAAAAGTATACGACACAAACAAAGGAGGTAAGTACAGGAAACCAGATAGGGTATAACCTAGTAATAATCGCATAAAAAAATTGCATAAAAAATCATCAACCTTTTCATTCTACCAATATACTGGATCTGGCACAGGCATTCTAATACATAAACCACCCCCTCAGTCCGACATGATATGAAGTCCTCTATTGGGTACTCTTTTGATGTCACTGTAGAGGTAAAGCATAACTTCTTTTTCTTACTTTCTTTAGTGTGATGGAAAGTGTAAAATTTTTTACAGGGTTAGTAACCTTTCCCTTCAAAAAAGGAAAAGTTTTTCTTGGTAGGTGGATCAAGCACATTTCTTGCTAGGCGGTCTCTGAGGGTTGGAGCCCTCCGGTAGGTAAACCTGGACTTCTCGGGAAGGATAGCACGGAGATGGCGGTCTGCCTTAATAATGTCCCAATATTTTCTAACAATTCTTTCGACTTTTCAACCTTTTTGCACAAATCTCTCTCCAACTGTTTTATGAAGACCCACTTTGTTCATGTTGGAACTGTATTACATTAATTGGATCGACTTGTGGCTATTTTTATAGCGTTTCTGCACTATGCGATTTTTGTTATTGCATGCGACTTTTTTTTATCTCATGCGATTTTTTAAAATTTTTTCTATATTTGTGATTTTTTTCATCTTGATGCACTTTTAGACTATTTTTGGATTTATTCACCTTCATTTGGATTTGTTTATTTATTTATTTGATGTCATATTTCATGAATTTTCACTGTTATTTATCTAATGTCACTTCTTATGAATTTAATGGATGTTTAGTCACTTTATTTATGTGATTTTATGTGTTTATTTTATGTGATTTTGCTCTTTACGCATATGCACTTTACTTGAAGAATTGGATTATATTTATTTCATCACATTTATGCACTTTGAGTTAGCGCTACATATCTCTATTTACCTTATTGTTTTTCTCTTTAGCTGCTTTGGCTCGTCTTGGTTTTGCGCATTCGTTTTCTTCTTTGTTTCTTAATTTTTATCTATTTTTACTTGTGCTGCAAACCATGGAAGTGTTTGGATTTTTAGAAAATAGAACTCTTAACCTTGATGAGATTTTTGAGAAACAAGAAACAAACAATATAGGAGATATTGAGAATTGTTTGAGGAAAATGGGCCACCTGATGGAAAAAAAGATTAATGCATGGTGGGATATATAGCAACCCATGAGAAGTATATAAAAGATAAGTTAGTACTAAGAAGACTTTGATGGGATGTACCTATGAATGATGGACTGGTAGATAAAGAATCCATAGATGAATGGTTCAACTTTTTTAATGATAAGGGATGAGAATTGCTAGATTTCTTAGTGAAGAGAAAGCAAAAGAAGATTAGAATCCTTAACAGATCTATAGATGAACTGCGAGCTACCTTGGAATTATCCAAGGAACTTCCAGAATTTATTACCCTATCCCAACAATTAAATAGGGACATGGAACAGAAGGACAAAGAAACTTCTATGAGAAAGAAAAGAAAATACCAAAGAGATATCAAGGATTTTGAAGATGACTTTGTATTTAAATGGCAGAAAAAAATGGAAGAAACAGTGAAAAAATCAAATAATAGCTCTCCAGAGAAAAAAGTAAGAATAATCGATAATCAAAATGAAGGGAGGAATGAAGGGCCTATGCCTATGTCCAACATACAAGGAAATTATAATTCATACTCCGAATCAAAAACAAAAATGGAATGGTAACAATAACTGGAAAAAACCTTTCTGGAAAAATAATGGACAAAATAATAATTACAATTACCAGACAAAACCTTACTATCAATCCCCTTATATGAGGAGAAGATCTCCCACACCTCCTTGGAGGAATCAATATCATTCCGATGAAGTAAGAAGAGATGAAAGAATAAGAGGAGATAATAGGTATCATCAGGGTATAAAAAGGGGATAGACCAGCTTATAATAACTATTATAATGTCGCCGTGTATAAAAGATTCGAACAATTAAGAAGATATGAAGAGGGAGGAAGATCTCCATGTTACCAACAAGAAGGCTACAGACGTGAAAGAACTCCTCATCGTTTTTTAGAGAGAAGACAACGGGAGTCTCCGAGACTGTATCAATCGGAATGGGACCCCCAGAGGGACACCAGACGCACCCCAGATCACAAATCCAAAAGAAACACAAAAAGAGGGGAGGAGAGGAATCCAGAACCGCAGAGAGATCGAGAGAGAGGAACGTCAGAGAAGAACCCCAAGAAGATCTGTAGAGAAAAGAATAGGAAGAAACGAAAAATGAGAAGAGGATGTTGAGCAGGGGTCAAAAAACAAGCGAAAAAGAGAATAGTAGGGGAGGGGATTATAAACATTAGTGGAGTTGAATTGACAAGAGAGGAAATCAAAGTGCTTGACAAAGGGTTAAAATTTGCCCCTAAAAAGAATCTCAATAAGTTTAATGCATATGTAGATATCAATAAATTTACCAGAAGCTTACACATAAAGAAATATATGTTGAGTAATCCAGGAGATGGTAGGGGAAAAAATATTTCAGATACCAATGGCATATTATTCAGTAGTCTTCGCAACAAATCTCTCTTTAATCCCCCTCCAGGGAAAGATGGCAATATTGAAGTTTTCAAAACAATGATTCTGAAAGATCTTGAGGATTTGAAAATAAAGAAGGCTTATGATCCAGGAGATATAAAAAGTGGAATCAAAAAATTGGAAGCTAGAAAAGAGATTGTGATAAGGCAGGCGGACAAGGGAGGGGCTATGGTTATCCAATCTAAGGATGCCTATAAAGAAGAGCTCAATAGGCAACTGAGTGATAAAGATACCTATCAGAAACTGCCTAGTAACCCCACAATGAGATATAGGAAAGAACTGGCCAGAGTGATACATAAAGGTTGCCAAAAAGGTTTACTTAATAAAAAAAAAGAAAAATACCTCCAACCAAATACGTGTAGAATCCCTGTAATTTACACATTACCAAAGATCCATAAGGATAAAAATAAACCTCGAGGAAGACCCATCATTAATGCGATACAATCTGTTGGTGCGAGGATCGGAGAATATATTGACTGGTTTTTACAGCCAGTGGTGAAAAAATCCAGATCTTATCTGAGGGACACTAAGCACCTCATTCAATTATTAAATGTCACCTTGACCGAAGAGTCTATTTATATGGCAACAGTGGACGTTAGGTCACTATATACGAGGCCTAAGTGATTTAAAATGTGTACAACGAAGATTTATTTTGGATTGTTTGAGGTATAGTTCAGACTCCAACTATTTCTGATATGAGAATTCCTTCTTTAAACAGATATGCGGCATTGCTATGGGCGCAAAATATGCGCCAAGCATAGCTAATTTATACATGTCAGAATGGGAAGAAGAGGCTTTATACAAAAAATGTCCACCTCAGCTTATTTTATTCAAACGTTATATTGATGATATCATTGTTGTTTGGGGTGGAGACAGAGAAAGTCTTTTGGACTTCCTATTTGGCCTAAACGATAATGATAAAAATATAAGACTTACCCAGGAGATAAGCGATGAAGAAATACATTTCTTGGATTTAGTCATTAAGAAAGAAGAAGGAAAATTTACTACCCAGACCTTTTTTAAATCTGTGGACAGAAATAGTTATTTGCCTTTAGATAGCTGTCATTATACACCATGATTAGACAACATACCAAAGGGCCAATTTATTCGATTGAGACAAAACTGTACAACAAAAGAAATGTTTATGAAGCAAGCGAAATTAGTTGGAGAGAGATTTGTGCAAAAAGGTTACTGTCCGGAAGTCATTGATAAAAGAATAAGAGATGTGGCGGCGGTGGACAGAGAGAAGTTATTACAAGACACAATTGGAAATACAGAAAATAATAATACTTTATCTCTTGTTATGGACTTCAATGCCCAACACAAACAAGTCGAAAGAATTGTTAGAAAATATTGGGACATTATTAAGGCAGACCGCCATCTCAGTGCTATCCTTCCCGAGAAGTCCAGGTTTACCTACCGGAGGGCTCCAACCCTCAGAGACCGCCTAGCAAGAAATGTGCTTGATCCACCTACCAAGAAAAACTTTTCCTTTTTTGAAGGGAAAGGTTACTAACCCTGTAAAAAATGTTACACTTTCCGTCACACTAAAGAAAGTAAGAAAAAGAAGTTAAGCTTTACCTCTACAGTGACATCAAAAGAGTACCCAATAGAGGACTTCTCATCATGTCGGACTGAGGGGGTGGTTTATTTATTGGAATGCCTGTGCCAGATCCAGTATATTGGTAGAATGAAAAGGGAACTTTGGAGGAGATTGAGGGAGCATGTCCAGAATATTAAAAAGGGGTTTTAAGCCTGTCAAGAATTTCACAATAAAGACCCCTCATCCCTTTTGGTTTGTGGATTACAATTAGCCAACTTGAGTCAAAATGGATACATGAAATACTCTGACTCCTTTGGGTCATAACGTGAATTCGACCTCAACTGTTTTATTTCAAATTATTCGTTTTTCATTTTCTACTTTTTTATATTACTTTTTTATACTACTTTTTTATTCCCCTCCTCTTTGCTGTTACATGCTTCTTCCCTGTTGATGATTTTTTATGCAATTTTTTTTTATGCAATTATTACTAGGTTATACTCTATTTGGTTTCCTGTACTTACCTCCTTTGTTTGTGTCGTATGCTTTTATTTCCTCACATTTACCTATAGTGTGGAACTTTTTATCATTATCACTATTTATCCACAAGATGGCAATATAGGCAAATTAGAACAAGTATCTTTGCTCATGATTACGTTTCAATTATGAGATTCCATTTTCTTACCACTAGATGTCATCTGTCTTCTGGGTTTTAAGGTGTTTCTTGATGAATCACCACCAGATGGCGCTGTCCTATGGAGATTTTATATAGGCTAGTTTATATGCTTTTATTTTCCTTTTTTTTTTCGTGTTATTTTTTACATTTTTATATTTTTTATTCAGATATGTTATTAGGGGGTCTTTTTATTATAATTGCTTAGACCTCATATGGTTATTTATGGCATCTACTGAGTGAGGATACACCTATTAGTATTCCAATCCAATCTACTGAGTGAGGATACACCTATAATCCACTTTGCTGATGAAGAACAGACTATATAAATAGACACCTGATGCCTGACTCCATTACCCTTTGATAAAGTCACGTGGGCGGTGACGACATGCGTCAGAGAAGAGTCAGGTGTCATCACTTCCGGCCAAGACCGGAAGTACTGGGATCTGTGCTGTTCATTTGCAGTACATGCAGTACATGTAAGATGTTGTTTTGAATAAACCTGTTTTGAATACTGTACAATGGGGATACTCCTTTCCATTGCATGCCTCCACCCAACTTGCCGAACTTGAGGCCTTCCATTTGGAGATTTGCCAGACCTGTAACGATCGAAGAAGACTGATCGATTGATGGTGTTTCATCCACTTCCCGATTGTAGGCTCGACTTGACCCTAGAGGTGAGAGGCTGGGGGAAACATGTGGCGCACCACGGAGTACGGTTATTAAGAGGAATCTATCAACTATCATCGTTTACACTTTTTTCATCTATTTTTTTTGCATGAACTGTTTTATGAAGACCCACTTTGTTCACGTTGGATCTGTATTACATTAATTGGATTGACTTGTGGCTATTTTTATAGCGTTTCTGCACTTTTTTGCACTTTATGCAATTTTTGTTATTGCATGTGACTTTTTTTATCTCATGCGATTTTTTTTTCAATTTTTTCTATACCTGTGATTTTTTTTCATCTTGATGCACTTTTAGACTATATTTGGATTTATTAACCTTCATTTGGATTTGTTTATTTATTTGATGTCATATTTAATGAATTTTCACTGTTATTTATCCGATGTCACTTCTTATGAATTTAATGGATGTTTAGTCACTTTATTTATGTGATTTTGCTCTTTACGCATATGCACTTTACTTGAAAAATTGGATTATATTTATTTCATCACATTTATGCACTTTGAGTTAGCGCCTTTTTTTTGTATTTGCTTTGCAGGTATGGTATGTCTTATTGTTATACTGTAATGTTACTTTGTTTTATTGTTAACCATCATTTGCTTAGCAGGTACTATTCAGTTGCAGCGCGGATTTATTTATCTTGACAGCAACAGCGTTTGCTCCCACGATACATAAAGCCATGACTCCAGCACTGTCAAAGGTGATTTCACCACCACAGTTAAAAAAAGAGCATATATGCTGAAGCATGGGGCAGCAGGGGTGGAGGAGCGATTTGCTCCTAACTTTTGAGGCGTATGGCCCCATGCTTCGGCATATATATATTTTAGGCACAGATTGCGTTAAAAAATGTTTCTTTTTTTACTATTTTTTTTTTTTGTATTTGCTTTGCAGGTATGGTATGTCTTACTGTTATATTGTAATATTACTTTGTTTTATTGTTAACCATCATTTGCTCAGCAGGTACGCCATTCAGTTGCATCTTTTTTTATTTCATCAAACATTTGGGCAATATAGTGTGTTTTAGTGCATTAAAATTTAAAAAAGTGTGTTTTTTCCCAAAAAAAAGTGTTTGAAAAATCGCTGCGCAAATACTGTGTGAAAAAAACAAACATCCACCATTTTAATCTGTAAGGCCTTTGATTTTAAAAAATATATAATGTTTGGGGGTTCAAAGTAATTTTCTTGCAAAAAAAATATTTTTTCATGTAAACAAAAAGTGTCAGAAAGGGCTTTGTCTTCAAATGGTTAGAGTGGGTGATGTGTGACATAAGCTTCTAAATGTTGTGCAAAAAATGCCAGGACAGTTCAAAACCTCCCCAAATGACCCCATTTTGGAAAGTAGACACCCCAAGCTATTTGCTGAGAGGAATGTCGAATCCATGGAATATTTTATATTTTGACACAAGTTGCGGGAAAAAGACACATTTTTTTTTTTTTTTTAAGTACAAAGTTGTCACTAAAAGATATATTGCTCAAACATGCCATTGGCATATGTGAAATTACACCCCAAAATACATTCTGTTGCTTCTCCTGAGTACGGGGATACCACATGTGTGAGACTTTTTGGGAGCCTAGCCGCGTACGGGATCCCGAAATCCAAGCACCGCCTTCAGGCTTTCTAAGGGTGTAAATTTTTTATTTCACTCCTCACTGCCTATCATAGTTTTGGAGGCCATGGAATGCCCAGATGGCACAAACCCCCCCAAATGACCCCGTTTTGGAAAGTAGACACTCCAAGCTATTTGCTGAGAGGTATGGTGAGTATTTTGCAGACCTCACTTTTTGTCACAAAGTTTTGAAAATTGAAAAAAGAAAAAAAAAACATTTTTCTTTTCTTTCTTCATTTTCAAAAACAAATGAGAGCTGCAAAATACTCACCATGCCTCTCAGCAAACAGCTTGGGGTGTCTTCTTTCCAAAATGGGGTCATTTGGGGGGTTTTGTGCTATCTTGGCATTTTATGGCCTTTGAAACTGTGACAGGTAGTGAGGAATGAAATCAAAAATTTACACCCTTAGAAATCCTGAAGGCGGTGATTGGTTTTCGGGGCCTCGTACGCAGCTAGGCTCCCAAAAAGTCCCACGCATGTTGTATCCCCGTACACAGGAGAAGCAGCAGAATTATAGTTTGGGGTGTAATTCCACATATGCCCATTACATGTTTGAGCAATATATCATTTAGTGACAACTTTGTGCAAAAAAAAAAAAAAGTTTGTCATTTTTCCGCAACTTGTGGCAAAATATAAAATATTCCATGGACTCAACATGCCTCTCAGCAAATAGCTTGGGGTGTCTACTTTCCAAAATGGGGTCATTTGGGTTTTTTTTTTGCCATCTTGGCATTTTATGGCCTTCAAAACTGTGATAGGTAGTGAGGAGCGAAATCAAAAATTTACGCCCTCACAAATTCTGAAGGCAGTGCTTGGTTTTCGGGGCCCCGTACACGGCTAGTCAACCAAAAAGTCCAACACATGTGGTATCCCTGTACTCTGGAGAAGCAGCGGAATGTATTTTGGGGTGTAATTCCACATATACCCATGGCATGTGTGAGCAATATATCATTTAGTGACCACTTTGTGCAAAAAAAAAAAAGCTTGTCATTTTCCCGCAACTTGTGGCAAAATATAAAATATTCCATGGACTCAACATGCCTCTCATCAAATAGCTTGGGGTGTCTACTTTCCAAAATGGGGTGATTTAGGGGGTTTTGTGCCATCTTGGCATTCTATGACGTCAGAAGGGGGCCGGGTCACTCGGTTACATCATTGGGTGGCCCCGCCCTTGCCTATATAACTGCTGTCCAGGCCCGGATTTACTCCCTTTGCCGCCCCAAGGCCGGGTCCTTCAATGCCCCCCCCCACACACACACACACACACATAAACACACACACCACGTCCTTTATCGATGACTTCTACAATAGATCAATTAAAAACATATCTCCATACACGAGAACACTGAAAATAACTGGCTTTAATTGTACAGACTAAAAATACTTCAGGGTAAGCGTGCGAGGGGTAAGGATTTTTCGCAGGCAATTTTTCAAGGCAATGGCTGGTGTTAGTGCTTCAATCATCCCCGGCACCATGGTTGTTATGGTGTCAGGATAATTGAAACACATTATTTCTATCATTACATTGTAATATAAACTGAAATAGTTCAACTCACCATAATGCAGAATCATTGGGAGCCCTGAGCGTGTCACTTGCCACCATCTCTTGTCACTTGCCACTATGCCTGCCACCAGATGGGGATGTCACTTGCCACGCTGCCTGCCACCAGATAGGGATGTCACTTGCCACTATGCCTGCCACCAGATGGGGATGTCACTTGCCATGCTGCCTGCCACCAGATGGGGATGTCACTTGCCACTATGCCTGCCACCAGATGGGGATGTCACTTGCCACTATGCCTGCCACCAGATGGGGATGTCACTTGCCACGCTGCCTGCCACCAGATGGGGGATGTCACTTGCCACGCTGCCTGCCACCAGATGGGGATGTCACTTGCTACGCTGCCTGCCACCAGATGGGGATGTCACTTGCTACGCTGCCTGCCACCAGATGGGGATGTCACTTGCCACTATGCCTGCCACCAGATGGGGATGTCACTTGCCACGCTGCCTGCCACCAGATGGGGATGTCACTTGCCACTATGCCTGCCACCAGATGGGGATGTCACTTGCTACGCTGCCTGCCACCAGATGGGGATGTCACTTGCCACGCTGCCTGCCACCAGATGGGGATGTCCCTTGCCACCATGCCTGCCACCAGATGGGGGTGTCACTTGCCATGCTGCCTGCCACCAGATGGGGATGTCACTTGCTACGCTGCCTGCCACCAGATGGGGATGTCACTTGCCACGCTGCCTGCCACCAGATGGGGATGTCCCTTGCCACCATGCCTGCCACCAGATGGGGGTGTCACTTGCCACGCTGCCTGCCACCAGATGGGGATGTCCCTTGCCACCATGCCTGCCACCAGATGGGGATGTCACTTGCCACGCTGCCTGCCACCAGATGGGGATGTCACTTGCCACGCTACCTGCCACCAGATGGGGATGTCACTTGCCACCATGCCTGCCACCAGATGGGGATGTCACTTGCCACGCTGCCTGCCACCAGATGGGGATGTCACTTGCCACCATGCCTGCCACCAGATGGGGATGTCACTTGCCACTATGCCTGCCACCAGATGGGGATGTCACTTGCCACTATGCCTGCCACCAGATGGGGATGTCACTTGCTACGCTGCCTGCCACCAGATGGGGATGTCACTTGCCACCAGATGGGGATGTCCCTTGCCAATGTTGTCATGCTGCCTGCCATCAGAAGGAGGAGGGCGGAACAGCGGTGTGGGCAATGAGAGATGTCATCTTTCTCCCACGCCGCCGCACCGCTGACACTACTTGCTACTGTGCTCTCAATTTTTTTTAAAATGGCGCCGGGCGGCGAAATCACGCTACTGCGCATGCGCCGCCCGGCCGAGCGCTTATGAGCTTTCCCGAGCCCGGCCGGCTTCGGAACGGCACATGCGCAGTTGCGTGGTCGGCTCGCGGCCATCTTTTCTATGGGCACTGGTGCCCATAATAGACGTTAATGGGCAGCACGAAAGGGGGGGGCGGCCGCGAAGTCGCTGCAGGAGCGGCGCCGCCCCTACACCACTGCCGCCCCGAGGCCTGGCCTCGGTGGCCTCGTGGCTAATCCGGCCCTGCTGCTGTCACAGCCAAGAGACAGCAGTCGCCGGGAGTCCTCCCATCGAGGCGGAGCTCTTTTTTTCTCTATTTTTCCGGTCCATCGGGCATGATTGAAGATGGATGGACATCGCGGGGCACTTTTTTCTTTTTTAACCACTTGCCGACCACTGCAGGCCGATATATGTCGGCACAATGGCAGCAGTGGGCAAATGGGCGTACCTGTATGTCCCCTTTAATTGGGGGGGCTACGCCCGCCGCGTACAGCGTGACAGTGCCCGCAGGACTGGCGGACTCGATGCCCGCCGGTTTCCCGGCGATCATGTCACAGAGCCGCAGAACAGGAAAGTGCCTATGTAAACAAGGCATTTCCTGTTCTGCCTTCTGACATGACAGAGATCACTGCTCCCTGTCATCGGGAGCAGTGATCGCTGTCATGTGAGTTGAAGCCCATCCCTCCCACAGTTAGAATCACTCCCTAGGACACACTTAACCCCTTGATCCTTCCCTGCCAGTGTCATTTACACAGTAACCAGTTCATTTTTATAGCACTGATCACTGTATAAATGACAATGGTCCCAAAATAGTGTGAAAAGTGTCCGATGTGTCGGTCATAATGTCGCAGTCATGATAAAAATCGCAGATCACTGCCATTACTAGTAATAAAAAAATTAATAATAAAAATGCCATAAAAATATCCCCTATTTTGTAGACGCTATCACTTTTGTGCAAACCATTCAATATATGCTTATTGCGATTTTTTTTTTTTTTACCAAAAATATGTAGAAGAATACATGTCGGCCTAAACTGAGGAAAAAAAATTTTTTTTATATATTTTTGGGGGATATTTATTATAGCAAAAAGTAAAAAATATTGTTTTTCTTTCAAAATTGTCGCTCTTTTTTTGTTTATAGAGCAAAAAATAAAAACCGCAGAGGTGATCAAATGCCATCAAAAGAAAGCTCTATTTGTGGGAAAAAAAGGACGTCAATTTTGTTTGGGTGCAACATCACACAACCGCCCACAAGTGAGTTAAAGCGATGCAGTGCCGAATCGCAAAAAGTGCTCTGGTCAGGAAGGGGGTAAAATCTTCCGGAGCTGAAGCGTTTAATAAAGGAATTGTCCAAAACTGTCTATTGTGGTTTTTATTTGTTGACACTTTTTTTTTGGTAAATGGGTAGGAGTACAATGTACCCGATACCCATTCACATAGGGGGGGGTCGGGACCTTGTTAAAGGGGGCTTCCAGATTCCCCTAATTCCCCCGCCCACAGACCCGACAACCAATGGCAAGGGTTGTCGGGAACAGGCCCTTGTCTCCATGTTGAGGGCAAGTGGCCTGGTATGTTTTAGGAGGGGGGGGCTTGCTTGTCCCCCCATTTTTCTGGCCTGCCAGGCTTCTGGCTCAGATAAGGGTCTGGTATAGATTTTGGGGGGACCCCACACCACTTTTTAAAAAAAATTGCCTTGGAGCTTCCCTTAAAATCTATACCAGACCCATACGCTGCACTGACTGCACTATAGATATATAGATAGATAGATATTTACTAGACTGCCTGCACTGTATATATAGTCTACACTGAATGCTATATATATATATATATATATATATATATATATATATATATATTATAATATAATATACTAAACTGCCTGCACACCACTAGCAAAACCTGCCTAATCTAGCTCAAGTTTTCAATCTTGCATCTTGCTCCATTACTGCACACTATACATGGCCACTGTGTAAGCAGCCTTATATAGTGTGGGGTACCCTGCCTTTGGCCAATCATGGCTCTCACAGCAGATCGCACTGTGATTGGCCAAAGCATGCAGGTCAGATGCATGCTTTGGCCAATCAGCAGCCATCAATACACTGCGATCTCTCAGTGCATTATGGGCGCTGCACAGTGCTCGAATTTGCCACGAACGCCCCATATGCTCGGTTAGTTTGCGGACAAACGAACACCCGATGTTGGAGTCGAACTTACGTTCAGCTCCAACATCAGGACCATCACTATTTCTGACGTTCAGGACTCACCACAGTATCTGGTGTCAGTCAACACTCTGTGGTTATTCTGGTGGTCTGTCTAGACCTGGCTACGGATTGACAGAGTCAGTGATGAGGTCTTTGCAGCAGTGGAGGGATTTGGGGTTCAAGGATCAAGTCTGGCTGCAAAATCTACTGTAGTCAGTATTCAAGGAACAGAAAACTCTCTGTAGTTGGTAATAATGCTGTAGGTGAAAAACTGTGATAATAAGCTGAAAAAGGTGCCCCATTTATAATTGGCACCTACATTGCAGATCTTTTCCAGTAATGGGTGAAATGTGCCATACATTACATTGCACATTTTATAATATATTCTATGTCTTACTTTAGATGATAATTCTCATCCATTATCCTGAAGAAGCAGAATTCAATTCCAAGAAATACTTTGAGTCATGCATGCAATAAACAATAATACCTTTATTATCTACGGACATACACTTGGGACATAACACACCCTCTGTGTGAGTATTGGTTTCTTCTGATATTGTACAAGAATGTGCTTTGATTTTAGCTTATATGTTTTTAATATTTTGCATAAAAATAAAATCACTTCATTTTACTATATTACCTTAAAGTCCATGTAGTGTATTTTAACCACTTCTGCACCAAGCCTATTTTTGAAACTTGTTGTTTACAAGTTATAATCAGTATTTTTTGCTAGAAAATTACTTAGAACCCCCAAACATTATATATGTTTTTTTAGTAAAGACTCTGGAGAATAAAATGGCTGTTGTTGCAATATTTTATGTCTCACAGTATTTGCGCAGTGGTCTTTCAAACGCAATTTTTGTGTGAAACAAATACACTTCACTGAATTAAAAAAAACTACACAGTAAAGTTAGCACAATTTTTTTGTATATTGTGAAAGAAGATGTTTTGCCTATGTAGCACTAACTCACGGTGGAGCTGCTGCTTTAAAGCGGGCTGTTACTGTCACCTTTGTTACCTCAATTTCACCAGAACCGGGTCTAGGGTTCCGTTGAGTTTAATACAAGACAGTGTAGACACCAGACACTTGAGTATCTTTTCCAATGCTTTAATAAAGAGTAACTGAAGGAAGTAGCAGGAAAGAGGCAGTGGAAGAGTTGCATGGAAGTTCAAATACCTTTTCTTGATGTAGAATTATGAATTGGAATCTTGTAGATTAAAACACTCTCCTTTTAGATTTGAAACTTTGCCCGCGCGGATAGGTTCCTCTCACTAACCTAGCAACAGGCACGCAACACGAACAAAAGTCTCTGCCACAGACTTGAATGGAATAGAAACCCGTACGATCCTCTGCCACAGGATGAAATGGTTTACGATGAATAGCAAACACAGCACTAGAACCTTTAAGCCGACCCGGCAGTACTATGTGGTAAGTTAACTTCAGGATGCTTCCTCCAACTGAGTCACCAGGCCCCTCTCCAGACCAGCACTCTGCATGATCCTTCCATGACAGGTCCTCCCCTGGGATCTTCTCAGTTGTCCAGCTTCTTCCTGTAGGACAGACAGCTCAGGACCATTCCCTCGCCGCTGTGGTAGGCCCCAGACAGGCTTTTGGGCCCACCCACAAAATGCAGCGACGTGGGCCTCCCGGTCGGAGGACCACGCGGTAGTACTCCTAACGCATACCTGTCGGCCAGGAGGGCCAGCAGGTGGAGCGGAAAAAAAACCTTTAATCATGGCGTCTGTCCCATAAATACCCTCTCCCAGAATGCAACTCGGAGGACCACCTCCATCGAGTTATCTCCAGGACAGAAGAGCACCCATACGCTTCAGCGCGTTGCCTTTCCAACACCGACCCATGGTGACAACGACACCCACAGGCACAGTGTGAAACTGCATGCAACACAGCCAAACTGGAACAGAGGCTAAATCTGACTATGTATAAAACAGATAACCCACTATATTTACCTATAAGCGGTAGATAAAAATCTACCAGCGCTACACCTAGTAAATAGATACCTAATATGTTTCAGTTTAAAATTGCGTACACTTGTGGAATGGCGACAAACTACAGTACCTAAAAACCTCCATAGGTGACGATTTAAAAAATGTTAACGGTTACCTGTTTAAAAAAGGAAAATTGGGAGGGGTACCAAAGGGGTAAAAAAGTATCATCATATTTATTTATACTAGATAAAATGTTAAACATGAGAATGTACACATGTACCAAAAGCATGACATCAAGAAAACACAAAATTGTTTCTTCTTAGTGTTGATTTTCACCAACCCCACTGCAGTAGGGGATTGAAAGACTCACTGTAACTTTGACGCAGGTTGCGTTTCACTGCAACATAGCCTGCTTCTTCAGGAAAATATCACGCAGTCATACACTAAAATCAACAATATATATCAGATTACAATCATATTTTGTCACTCAGTATAATGGCTCGGTAATCTATTGCCACATACCTCAAGATTAATACAAAAACATATAGATGGAGTCAAAAATTATGTATGGTCTTCATAGAGTCAGCCGCTGCCACCTCCTGGTGAAACGGAGTAGTCCACATACAACCATCAGGGAGACCAAGCCCCCATATACTTGTTTTATGTGAGTATCTGAAATGATATATGAATAACCCAGTGGTAAGTATAACACAATTAATAAACATATAACCATGTAAATATACTAAACAGGTAACCTAACTGATAAACTAGAAGGACTATAACAGTACCAAAGGGGTAAAAAGGTATCAAAATATTTATTTATACAAGATAAAATGTTAAACATGAGAATGTACACATGTACCAAAATGGTGACATCAAGAAAATACAAAATTGTTTCTTCTAATGCCCCGTACACACGGTCGGATTTTCCGACAGAAAATGTGTGATAGGACCTTGTTGTCGGAAATTCCGACCGTGTGTAGGCTCCATCACACATTTTCCATCGGATTTTCCGACACACAAAGTTTGAGAGCAGGCTATAAAATTTTCCGACAACAAAATCCGTTGTCGGAATTTCCGATCGTGTGTACACACATGCTTAGAATAAATAAAGAGATGAAAGCCATTGGCTACTGCCCCGTTTATAGTCCCGACGTACGTGTTTTACGTCACCGCGTTCAGAATGATCGGATTTTCCGACAACTTTGTGTGACCGTGTGTATGCAAGACAAGTTTGAGCCAACATCTGTCAGAAAAAATCCTAGGATTTTGTTGTCAGAATGTCCGATCAATGTCCGACCGTGTGTACGGGGCATTAGTGTTGATTCTCACCAACTCCAGTTCAGTAGGGGATGAGAGACTCGCAGGTTGCATTTCATGGCAACATAGCCCGCTTCTTCAGGAAAATATCACGCAATCATACACTTAACTGAACAGTATATATATCAGATTACAATCATATTATTATTTTGTCACTCAGTATAATGGCTCAGTAATCTATTGCCACATACCTCAAGATTAATACAAAAACATATAGATGGAGTCATAGGATGCCTCAATGTGGGGTCCATTATAATTACCCCATAAGGGGATATAGTATGAATATTGCTGAGGTCAGACACTTACCCAAAGTTTTTAATATTCCAAAGTATGGCCGATTCCATATTACATGACTGTATAAAGACCATGTATCATTTTTTACTACATACTACATACATATATTTTTGTATTAATCTTGAGGTATGTGTCAATAGATTACTGAGCCATTATACTGAGTGACAAAATATGATTGTAATCTGATATATGGGTTATGTTGCCATGAAACGCAACCTGCGTCAAAGTTACAGCGAGTCTCTCATCCCCTACTGCAGTGGGGTTGGTGAGAATCAACACTAAGAAGAAACAATTTTGTGTTTTCTTGATGTCACGCTTTTGGCACATGTGTACATTCTCATGTTTAACATTTTATCTTGTATAAATAAATATTTTAATACTTTTTTACCCCTTTGGTACCGTTATAGTCCTTCTAGTTTAGCAGTTAGGTTACCTGTTTAGAGTTACAGAGGAGGTCTTTTGCTAGAATTATTGCTCTCACTCTGACAATCGCGGCTATATCTCACATGTGTGATTTGAACACCATTTACATTTGTGGGCGCGACTTATGTATGTGGTTTTTTTTTGGTGCACGCGGGAACGGGAGCGCTTAAAAAAAAAAATTCTTTTTTTTATCTTATTTTTTTTTTACACTGTCCCTTTTAAAGAAAAAAAATCTGACGACTTTTATTGCTGTCACAAGGAATGTAAACATCCCTTGTGACAGTAATAGGCAGTGACAGGTACTCTTTATGGAGGGATATGGGGTCTAAAAGACCTCAAATCCCTCCTTTGCACTTAAAAGTATTCAAAACGCCGGAGACAAGAGTGGAGCGGCAGAATGCGGCAGGAAGGCAGGGACGTCCTCGTCCCTGCTGCTCGTGATAACGGCCAAGTGGCTGCTGAGCCACATCTGTTGTTATCACAAGGAAGCCGACCACCAGCTTCTGATGACAGCTCTTACATAGCCAAGGGCGGGGCCACCCGGTAACGTAAGGGGTGGCCCCGCCCCCTTTTGACATCATGTGATGTAACATGATGTCAGAGGGGGCGGGGTCACCCGTTTACATCACCAGGTGGCCCTGTCCTTGGCTATATAGGAGCTGTCATCGCAAAATCTATCTATAATCTATCTCAAGACTCCTCTCTTTCCAATACTCTTTATGAATAAAATAAATATTTTCCATGGGTAAATTTGATCAACCACGCGCTTTTTTAACTACACGGTTTACCTACTCCAGCCTTATATATCTGTATCAATGTTTTATGAAGAAGTACATAGTAATATGTTTGTAAACTTTATTCGCTGGAAAGATTACATACAAGAACTGTTTAAGTACAAAATTTTGTGTAGTAGGAGAAAAGGATGAAATGGTCAGAATTGTGAATTTGGCCTACTTTCATGTACTGTATGTTTCATGTGCATTGTTAAATACAGAAATATAGTATATAGACTTTGGTGGCTTCAGATTGGGTTGAGACAGCAGGTTTCTGACTAGGGATGAGCTGAGCACCCCCCGGTTCGGTTCGCAGCAGAACATGTGAACAGGCAAAATGTTTGAGCGAACATGCGAACCCAATTAAAGTCTATAGGACACAAACATGAAAAAGTGCTCATTTTAAAGGCTTAGATGCACGTTATTCCCATAAAAAGTGTCTGGGCACCTGGGTCCTGCCCCAGGGGACATGTATCAATGCAAAAAAGTTTTTTCAGGAGCAGTGATTTTGATAATGCTTAAAGTGAAACAATAAAAATTAAATATTCCTTTAAATTTTGTGCCAGGGGGTCCTCTTAGTCTGCCTGTAAAGTGGTGCATCTGTGCAATGTATAGAACAGTGCCGCAGAAAAATGACATTTCTAAAGGAAAAATGTCATTTAAACTTGCGCGCGGCTGTAATGTATTGCCATCTCCCGGCGTGGGTCCCCCTCCCTCCCAGTCCACACCAGGCCCTTCGGGTCTGGTATAGATTTCAAGGGGAACTCCATGCCAAAATGAAAAAAACAATTGGCATGGGCCCCCCCCAAATCCATACCAGACCCTTATCCGAGCATGCAGCCTGGAGGACAAGGACAGGACAGGGGGGCAAGCGAGCGCCCCCCCCCGAACCATACCAGGCCACATGCCATCAACATGGGGAGGATACTATGGGGACAAGAGCCTCTTCCCGACAACCTTTGCCATTAGTTGTCGGGGTCTGAGGGTGGGGGGCTTATCGGAATCTGGAAGCCCCCTTTAACAAGGGGGCCCATCATAACATCATCTTTCACAATATACAAAAAATTTGGCTAATTGGAGGCCTCCCAGCGACTGCTGTCTTTTCCCTTTGACAGCTCTTATATAGGCAAGGGCAGGGCCACCCACTGACGTAACCGGATGACCCCACCCCCCTGACATCACATGATGTCAGAAGGGGGCCGGGTCACTAGGTTACGTCATCGGGTGGCCCCGCCTTTACCCATGACACTGCCCCCCCCGGCGACACATCTCCCGGAGTTATTTCTGGGTATCGCGGGCTCCGGCGCTGTGATTGTCCGGAGCCGCGATGCCGTCACTCCCATAACAGCACATTAGCTGAAGCAACGGCAAGAGTTTACAACCACTTTAATATGCATAATTGCACAAAATCACTGATGATACGTGAAACAGCATTGAAACTTTTTACACGCTGGTATTATACCCCTCGTGTCTACATACTATTTACCCTCAGGTCTCCCCCTCCCATTTTCGTGGCTGCGCTTTCCCTGGTTCCTTTTTGCACATATTTTGGGAGTGTGATAGGTTACAACCTACCCGGAGGGAACTATTCACCCTGATAGACATGCTGGCAGGCAGACATCTTGCTCTGACACATGAACATTGCCTTCTAATTGAGAAGGGACTTCTGATATGTAAGAAGAGAAGCGCTGGGGTGGGATTTTTTTAGGCACTACCAAAAAACAATGAAAATTGAGAATTATAATTTTAATTAATTTGTAGAAAAATACATGAAATATTGAACAAGGTCATGAAAATTTAAGAATCAAGATATGCAAATTGACGAAACAAAAATCCTATACTCAACGAGTTTCAGAGATGAATGTTGTCTCCTTCATCATGGGTTAACAGGAAATATATAATCTATAAAATTCAAATACAAATAATTAAAAGTAAGTTAGTACATCCATCTCATAGTGCATAGCCAAAAACGGGCCTAAAGTGCTGGTAACTTACATCTTGTTCAATTGCACGTACATGAGATCATCCATATTTATTTTAAAAGAAAGACACTGTCACATGGAGTCCTCCGACCGTCCTGCCCACATTAGAGCTGCTTGAAGTGCATCCCGCATCCCTGTAATAGAGGTATCTCCAGCCCAGATCATATATTAAAAAAAATATATATATATGTATATGTATGTGTGTGTGTGTGTGTATATATATATATATATATATATATATATATATATATATATATATATATATTGCAGCCATTTGCTAAAATCATTTGAGTTCATTTTTTTTCCTCATTAATGTACACACAGCACCACAGCACCCCATATTGACAGAAAAGCACATAATTGTTGACATTTTTGCAGATTTATTAAAAAAGAAAAACTGAAATATCACATTGTCCTAAGTATTCAAACCCTTTGCTCAGTATTTAGTAGAAGCACCCTTTTGATCTAATACAGCCATGAGTCTTTTTGAGAAAGATGCAACAAGTTTTTCACACCTGGATTTGGGGATCCTCTGCCATTCCTCCTTGCAGATCCTCTCCAGTTCTGTCAGGTTGGATGGTAAACGTTGGCGGACAGCCATTTTTAGGTCTCTCCAGAGATGCTCAATTGGGTTTAAGTCAGGGCTCTGGCTGGGTCATTCAAGAACAGTCACGGAGTTGTTGTGAAGCCACTCCTTCCTTATTGTAGCTGTGTGCTTAGGGTCATTGTCTTGTTGGAAGGTAAACCTTCGCCCAGTCTGAGGTCCTGAGCACTCTGGAGAAGGTTTTCATCCAGGATATCCCTGTACTTGGCTCCATTCATCTTTCCCTCGATTGCAACCAGTCGTCCTGTCCCTGCAGCTGAAAAACACCCCCACAGCGTGATGCTGCCACCACCATGCTTCACTGTTGGGACTGTATTGGACAGGTGATTGAGCAGTGCCTGGTTATCTCCACACATACCACTTAGAATTAAGGCCAAAAAGTTCTATCTTGGTCTCATCAGACCAGAGAATCTTATTTCTCACCATCTTGGAGTCCTTCAGGTGTTTTTTAGCAAACTTCATGCGGGCTTTCACGTGTCTTGCACTGAGGAGAGGCTTCCGTTGGGCTACCCTGCCATAAAGCCCCAACTAGTGGAGGGCTGCAGTGATGGTTGACTTTCTACAACTTTCTCCCATCTCCCGACTGCATCTCTGGGGCTCAGCCACAGTGATCTTTGGGTTCTTCTTTACCTCTCTAACCAAGACTCTTCTCCCCCAATAGCTCAGTTTGGCCAGACGGTCAGCTCTAGGAAGGGTTCTGGTCGTCCCAAATGTCTTCCATTTAAGGATTATGGAGGCCACTGTGCTCTTAGGAACCTTAAGTGCAGCAGAAATTTTTTTGTAACCTTGGCCAGATCTGTGCCTTGCCACAATTCTGTCTCTGAGCTCTTCAGGCAGTTCCTTTGACCTCATGATTCTCATTTGCTCTGACATGCACTGTGAGCTGTAAGATCTTATATAGACAGGTGTGTGGCTTTCCTAATCAAGTCCAATCAGTATAATCAAACACAGCTTGACTCAAATGAAGGTGTAGAACAAAAAATGTCAACAATTCTGTGTTTTTCTGTCAATATGGGGTGCAGTGTGTACATTAATGAGGAAAAAAATGAACTTAAATGATTTTAGCAAATGGCTGCAATATAACAAAGAGTGAAAAATGTAAGGGGGTCTGAATACTTTCTGTCCCCACTGTGTGTGTATATATATATATATATATATATATATATATATATATATATATATATATATACTGTGCCCCAAATCAATAGAGGGGTTTTGTCCCTAATTGTGGGGAGACCACATGTACTGGGGCCTACAAGATAGGAATCCTGTAAAAAATCAAATGTGAGATCACATCAAACACCGGCAGCCAGGCTTGGAAGGACAAAAAGATCAGAAGATGCTGTAGAGTGATCCAATAGAACAAATCACTGTTGTATTTAAGGACTATTCAAAGTCCCAAGTTAGGAAAAAAGAAACAAAAAATAATGAGTGTCGATAACCGCCCCTAGAGGTGGAATATTTCAATTACAATGGCAATAGAAAGGAGATCAAAAAGATCTCTATATGACTTACTGTGAATATGTTCAATCTCCCATCAGCATCTCTGGATGGGTCCCCCTGGTCACTATGCCTGTGCGCCTGTGATACCTGAGTATTTGTGCATGTATTGAGGTCAGCCGCACCACCCACCAATGAGGGACAGCTGTGTATGGCCAGAAATCATACAGGGCTCCAAAAAGGCCCCCTGAGTCGCGTTTGAGCCAGGCCTCCACACACTGCATGCACGACATGATGTCATGCGCAGGCACTGCGAAATGACGCAACACACGCGTGTCCCACCGGCACGAATGTGTCTTCAGGAAGACACAAAACGGTCACCCTGGAAACAGAATAGGAGTGGCAAATATAGATGGCAAAACATGTCACTCCTGAAGAGCGCTCAAAAAGGAGCGTCTTTGCCGTGTCGGGCACACGTGATTAGGCCACATCAAATAGTAAAAAAGTCAAAGAATATAATGGCTGAGGGCTGATTTTGAGATGGAGAAAAAATAATAAGAGAGATTAGATGGCGTATAAAATGGGAAAATGTATCTTCTAAAGCTACAATGAGCGACAAAACAGATGTCCCCAAACATTTGTTAAGACTCATACACACTACATGTGTAGGTATGCAATGGGCAATTGCCCTAAACTGGAAGTCAAATGTGGTACCTTTTTCTCAAGTTATCACACGTATTGACCAAATTATGTTAATGGAAAAAATGTCCATACATTACATGATTCCAAATCTTCTTTTGATGCAAAATGGACCCATGGTTCATTTACCACCATTCAGATTGAGTTAATTCTAACAACTATGAATGTGTTCTGTAAAAACTGTTTTATTGCTTTGTATATCCTTGTTTAATTTTCAATAAACAGTTATGAAACACACACAAAAAAATTCATATTCCTGATATGTGCTTGCTGTACAATGCACTTGTATGAAAAAGTATCCTGTTCTCTTTGTATTGCTTCCTTTGTGTAAAATCCTAGGTGTTTCTGCCAGTATCTCTGCTTTCCTATTAATAACTGACCACACTAGCCATGAGAGCACACCATGGTCAGTTCTCTAGCTGTGCTTCGAACTCAGCCTACTCTCCTCCAATGATCAGACTTGTCTTGACACGCTTCCCCTGCATAACCATTTACTGGGAAGTTTAGTGTGTTACAGTTTTTACTCCCCCAGCTCCTTAACAGAGGGTATGTGATCACTTATAAAAAAGAAAAACAAGGTATTTATAATGTTTTTTTTTTCTATACACAAATGGTTTAACTTTTATTTCTGTTTTATACTGAATAGGGTGTTTTACATATATTTTAATAAGCAAAGAAGTGCTTTTTTAGCTTATAAATCTTACTGTTTCTTTTATTATTTACTTTCCTAAAACCAAATCTTTTAGCTATGCAAGTAGGCAGACATAGGGCACATACAAATGTATATATCCTAAAAAAATAAATAAAGGGAAATTAGTTGAAATGTATTAATCAGATGTCAGGTGAGACTGAATAATAATAATATTAATTACAAAATTGAAACAGAAGATTATCTTGACACAGAAATGCGAGACATAGAGCACATGCAAATGTATACATTTTAAAAAATAAAATAAAATAAAAATAGTTTATTAATTTATTAATCAGATGTCAGGGGAGACTGGAGGATAATAATAGTGACAATATTGCTATCATAATAAATTAATTAAATAAAATATTTTTGTTTACAAGAATGGACAAGAAAATTATCTTGGCACATACCATGGATTTAAGAAAATGAGTCACATTTAGGTTCAATTATTTCAATCTACATATGGTTAATAACAGCTGAGATGTCTCACTAAACACTTGTCAAAGGTACAGGAGACCAATTTACTAAATGTGATATGCAATGGTTTATCCAACACAGAGTTTGTAGTCTAATGACATATCTAACATTGTTTATAGAGGGGTCATGTGTTAGCAAAGGATATATAAAGAAGTTATTTAGTTTTATCAGATGTTCAGAGTACTGCTGTCCTAAAGATGTGGAGTTGGATAAAAGGCAGAATGAAGAGAAGACCTTTGTTTAGAATGAAGGGGCTTTGTATATTTCTCATATTTTTGCTAAATCCAGGTATGTTTGCAAATTACCCTAATACAACAGACAGTAGACATTAATAGATGTCAAAAACGTTTAGTAAATCCTCCTTTTTGTTTCATATTTTTTAATGAATTTGTAGCACATATACTGTTATTGTCTATAGAAATGTGCTGTACTGAAGAATTTGTAGGTAAAGATTAAAGCCAACAGATACATGCAAAAACACACCAAGTCAACATGATCCAAAGTTTTTGGATAAATATTGTTTACAATACAATTAATTTCAGAGAAACTTAAGCTCCAAAAATCAAGGATTAATTAACATGTGATTAAGGCTTATAGTTCTAAAGAATAATTAAGAATGCTTGGCTATTTTGTAGGAGGTCAGTTTATAAGAATCAAGGATTATGAGGGTTAGGAAATAATTTAAACATGTTGATTTATAAAGTCTTTATTTTTTCATTTACTTACGTCTAGCTGACTCTCTCTTTGGATAAATTAATGAAAGGATGGTTAGATGTGGTTACAAATTGTCAGCATTGTTGAGCATGCTTATGGTTTATGTTTTATTAGAAATATTTCAGAAAAGAAGTAATGAGGAATTTGTGTAAAAAGATGTATTTAGTACCAGGGTTATTAGGGCTAAAAATTGTGAATCAGTATTGGGCCACCATTGGGCACATCCACCTCTTCATATATTGCATATTCTTTCACTTTAAATCTCTGCTGTTGAACATATTTGAAAGACTAACTCAACCAAAAACTATTTTAGTCTTGCTTGGTTGCTGCCAAAGTAAATCACACACTGGCTTCTTATATATCTGTTGGACTCCAGTAGCAAGATGCATTAGGAGTTATTTACTAAAACTCATAGAAACCAATCAGCTTCCAGGTTCTATTGCCCAAGCTTGATTAAAGAAGATAAAGTTAAAAGTTGATTGGCTACCATGCACTGCTGCACCAGATTCGGAGTGCACCAGTTTTAGTAAATCTACCCCATTGCTCCCAGTTTTCTGCAAACATGCAGCAAAAAAGTTGAATCCTCATAGTTTAGAAGGCAAAACTGCTACTTAAAATTGACATTATTGTTGACTTTTTCAATGGGTTAAAAAAACTTCCAGCCAGAAAGACAGTGTCAGGCTTCTGCAATGAGCCATGTTATGCTAAATAAGCAAATTATTGAGTTGTCCAGGGGAGGACACTTTCATTGTTGTAGAAGAGCCAACAAAAGCTATTGCAGTATATCCTGCCCAGTGGAGTATAAAAATACTTTAAAAATAGGATTTGTCCAAGTCCAGATGGATTTTCCTCTGTATTACAAAAAATTCTCTTCCCATCTGTCCCTGAAACTGGTTTAGCTTTTCAGTTATATTCTTCAAGGTCATCAGTTCCCTGAGGAAATGCTCTTAGCTAACATGTCTTTGATCCTGAAACCCAATAAGGAGCATTCCTTGCCTCAAAACTACAGACCTCGTGATAAACAATGATCCTAAAATATTTAGCAGAATCCTTGCTGATCTCCTAGCGGCTATTATCCCTTTCTTGATCTCGCCTTATCATTTGGGTTTTACTCCCAACCGCTTTATCACTGACAACATTCGTCTGGCCACCAACATTATACAAGATGCAGATTTATTCTCTAAAAAATTGTTGCTTCTCAGCCTTGACATCCACAAGGCCTTTGATAGTGTTTCATGGCAATACATGTCTTTCCATCTATAATGCTATGGCCTTCAGGGTGAGTTTTTACGAGCTTTCCAAGCCCTCTATTATAACCTAGAACTTGCATTAGAATTCCAGGATGCAATTCAGATTTTTTTTCAGTTAGGTAGGGGTACTCGACAGGGTTGTCCCTTGTCACCTCTGACTTTTGCATTGGCAATTGAGTCCCTTGCTACGGCCATCCTACGACACCCAGATATAATGGGATATGTCAAGGAACCTTTGAGCTTTAAACTCTGTATGTACGCAGACAATGGGGGTTATCTTACTAAAGGTAAATCCACTTTGCACTACAAGTGCAAACTGCACTTGAAATTGCACTGAAAGTGCACTTGGAAGTGCAGTCGTTGTAGATCCGAGGGGGACATGCAAGGAGAATAAAAAACAGCATTTTAGCCTGCACATGATTGGATAATAAAATCAGCAGCGCTTCCCCTCATTTCAGATCTTACAGCGACTGCACTTCCAAGTGCACTTTCAGTGCAATTTCAAGTGCACTTTGTAGTGCAGTTGTAGTGCTAAGTGGATTTGCCTTTCGTAAATAACCCCCAATGTGTTGCTATTGCTATCAAAACCTATGGACGTGTTATCAAATTTTCTTATGGTCTTGACAACATTTGCTAAATTATCGGGTCTCTTTTTCAATGTGACTAAATCAGTGGCCCTGCCCATCAATTTTGCCCCTTCTGAGCTGGAAGCGATTAAAGTGTTTTTTCCTTTCATTTGGTCAACGTCCTTCCTTTCATAGCTAGGGATCACACTCCCCGGACACTATAAATTGTTATTAAACAGTAACAACCTACCCCTTATTGGCCAAAATTAATCATTTACTGAAAACCTGGTCTGCCTATCACATTTCCTTTTTGGAAAGAACAACAGTGTTAAAAATGTCTATTCTCCCCAAACTCCTATACTTATTTCGATCTTTACCTCTTTTTATTTCTAAGTCCTATCTCCTTAAAATCCAAACTGACCTGAACAACTTTATCTGGCAAGGTAAATCTACTAGGTTTGCCAGGTCAGTTCTATACCATTCTTATAGAACAGGAGGTTTAGGGGTTCCCCATGTGTGGTTATATTACATTGCTAGTAGATTCTCACAATTGTCCCAATGGAATATTACAGACCATCATGTCCCCTGGCTTAGGTTTGAACAGGCCTCTATCTCTCCATGCTACCTTCCAGGCTTATTATGGTCCTCTAATGTTCCAATATCCTAAATTTTGAGTCGTAATATAGTGGTTGCCCAATCACTGCCATTATGTGACCTTTATAAACATAAGTTATCAATTATCTCTAAACCCCCCCAGGCTTTGTTCTTAGGGGATCCCAGGCTCTCCGCAGCCTTTGGGGATCCTAGGGCAGTGGTCACCAACCCTGTCCTGAGGGCCCACTAACAGGCCAAGTTTGCAAGATAACTGAAATACATCAAATGTGATATCCTTTGCTGCGCATTGATTGCAGTATTCTAGTCTGCATCTCCCCAATGTAATACATAAATCCTGGCCTGTTAGTGGGCCCTGAGGACAGGGTTGATGACCACTGTCATAGGGCATTCCAATGGTGGATAGACCAAGGCTTGACGACATTCATGGATCTTCAGTATGAATCGAGGTTTAGGTTCTTTTCCCAGTTGCAGACCCCAAAAATGTCCCTTCTCAGGAATTATACCATTATTTACAAATAAGATTTTTTTTCTAACCCATTACTCTCTAATTCCGGCCGATGCCCATACCTCCTTTGAATTCATATGTAGGAATGCTCCTAGACAAATATGCTTAAGTTCTGGACTTTATAAATCCATGGCCACTATGGGTAGTGACTCCAAACTATGATATGTGTCTAACTGGGAGCGGTTTCTACTGGGTACGGGGTATGGTATACAGGAGTGGGAGACTATGTAGCTCAAAGTGGTTGTAAACCCAAAAATTAAAACAATAAAAAAAAACTGTAAGACAAAGGCATAGTGAGCTAGTATGCATAGCATACTAGCTCATTATGAAAAACTCACCTTAGATTGAAGCCCCCACAGCGGTCCCATGACACTGCTCTGCCCGGCAACATGTCTACCGGAGTTATTTTCGGTATTGCGGGCTCCGGCGCTGTGATTTCCCAGAGCCGCGATGATGTCATACCCACGCATGCGCAAGGGAGCCGCTGGTAACTGCATATCAGCTGAAGCAATGGCACGAACGAGCCGTTGCTTCAGTGTGCATGCGCCGATGACATCGGCACATGCTGATACAGGGGGTATCTACTAAACCATGCAGGTTTAGAAGATATCCACGGTAGCTACAGGTAAGACTTATTATAGGTTTACAACCACTTTAATATGCATAATTGCACAAAATCACTGATGATGCGTGAAACAACGTTGAAACTTTTTACACACTGGTACTATACCCCCTCGTGCCTACATACTATTTACCCTCAGGTCTCCCCCTCCTGTTTTGGTGGCTGCACTTTCTCTGGTTCCTTTTTGCACATATTTTGGGAGTGTGATAGATTACAACCTACCTGGAGGGAACTATTCACCCTCATAGACACGCTGGCGGGCAGACATCTTCCTCTGACACATGAACATTGCCTTCTATTTGGTAAAATCCTAGATGTCCCCAAACATTTGTTAAGACTCATACACATGACATGTGTAGCTATGCAATGGGCAATTGTCCTAAACTGGAAATCCAATGTAGTACCTTTCTCTCAAGTAATCACACGTCTTGACCAAATTATGTTGATGTAAAAAAATGTCCATACATTATATGATTCCAAATCTTCTTTTGATGAAAAATGGGACCCATGGTTTATTTACCGCCATTCAGATTGAGTTAATTCTAACTATGAATGTGTTCTGTAAAAACATGTTCTCATGTAATGGATTTTTGCTTTGACCTATTCCCTTTCTTTTAGTTCTCTTGCAGATGGAATTTTTCTTTATGGTCTTTGTTGTTGTTGCTTTCTTTTGAGATGATATACAGTTCTTATGATACATATTTTTTGTCAATTCATAGACTGGGGTATACCCCTTTGCCTTTAGATTTGTTTGCCATTGGACAACCCTTACTTGGGGATCCAGCTTTTGTGACAGGAAAATGGAGCACCCAGTGTATTTTTACAATTCCACTGTATTGTTTTATATCTCTATGTCATCTTTTGACATTTGTCTATTGTCAGTTACTGTTCTTTTTAATGTTTTCAATAAAAAGTTTGTAAACAAAAAAATAGGATTTGTATTTGAATATGCTTATGATGAATAGGGATGGGCGAACGGCACAAGCCTAGATTCGGGCCGAAACTTCGCTGTTCAGACATTCGGCGAACAGCCAAACAAACGGATCATTCGACTGTTTGTTCAGCCCCCCAAACCGACCACAATGTATTGCGGCGCTGAACAGTGCATTGCAAGCCCTGATTGGCTGAAGCAGTGAAAGCTTCAGCCAATCAGGGCACAGAGCACTGTCAGAGTCATGATTGGACACTGTCATCATGACTTTATCCAATCATGGCTCATTCCTGCCCCACAGTATTAAAGTATTCTTTCAGTGGCAGCCATTTTTAGTGTGATTTCAGCGTGGAGAGAGATAGAGCAGGGCTCTGCTCTGTACCATTAGTTAGTTAGTGTGCTATACTGTGCTATTTTGCTTCAATTGTCAGTGTAGAATATTAATTTAGTGTCAGTCTAGGGATAGTGTGAGTGTAGTGAGGAGGACCATCATTCAGCTTTGCATAGTGTGCAGCTAGAGTAGGGACAGCGCAGATAGTTTCACTGTAGTGTAGTAAGATCGTGTCATTCATACAAACATTACATTAGTGTAGAGTAGGGACAGCTCAGATAGTGTCAGTGTAGTGACGGTTGAACACCTTCTATTTGATTACGTTACTGCCAGTTAAACGCCATTTACTTCTGTGTGCATTAATGCCAGTCCAATGCCATATAGTTCTGTGTGCGTTACTGTCAGTTTAACGCCATGTAGTTTGGTGTACGTTACTGCCAGTTTAATGCAATATAGTTCTGTGTGCGTTACTGCCAGTTTAATGCCATATAGTTCTGTGTGAGGTACTGCCAGTTTAACGCCATATAGTTCTGTGTGCGTTACTACCAGTTTAATGCCATATAGTTCTGTATGCACTACTGCCAGTTTAACGCCATATAGTTATGTGCATTACTGCCAGTTTAACGCCATTTACTCCTGTGTGCATTACTGCCAGTTTAATGCCATATAGTTCTGTGTGCGTTACTACCAGTTTAATGCCATACAGTTCTGTGTGTGTTACTGACAGTTTAATGCCATATAGTTCTGTGTGCGCTACTGCCAGTTTAATGCTATTTACTTCTGTGTGCGTTACTGCCAGTTTAATGCCATATAGTTCTGTGTGCGTTACTGCCAGTTTAACGCCATATAGTTTTGTGCGTTACTGCCAGTTTAACACCATTTACTTCTGTGTGCATTACTGCCAGTTTAACGCCATATAGTTTTGTGCGTTACTTCCAGTTTAACGCCATTCACTTTTGTGTGCATTACTGCCAGTTTAACGCCATATAGTTCTGTGCGTCACTGTACGTTTGGCGCATTATATTGCAGTATATTACAGTGTATCTGTGGAGTGTGTCTGTGTAGTGTGAGTACTCAAATAAAAGTGCACCAAACACCTCTTTACACTAATTAAAGTGCATATACGTACAGATTTCAACTTCTTCTTTAC